>NC_073691.1:147555603-147598660 GCF_029784155.1 Uranotaenia lowii
GATTGCCAGTGACTCCCATTTGCTAATTAACATTCCCGGCCGGATAGAGACAAATTTCCAAGGCTCTTCAGAAATCCTTGTCAATGTTTATTCGAAGGGTAAGTTAATTTATCTCCACGGAAATGCCGCAGCAACGAACCTTCCCCAGAAGAGTCTAGTCAAGGGTAAAAACGTCTGCATCCTGCCGTCAAATTTCGTTCATCATCCTCCATTACGTGCATAATGAACTTCGGGTAAAGCACCCATAAACAAAGAGAAAAGGAAACTCAAAGAGACAAAAAAAAAACGGCAAAGTAGCAACGTCAAGCTCCTAGCCAGATGCCAGTACATAAAACTCGCGCCATTGCAGCATAATTGATGAGCGGTCAACCATCATCCATTCCCGGGCAAGTTCCATCCGTCGAAGAAGGGCGCCGTGGCATGTGGGGAAGTGGGTGGTATTCCACCGCCATAATGAGCCGAAGCGAAATGGGAGGTTTCGATGGGAACGCCCGAGTTTATGCAAAGACAATGAGGCGTGAAATAACATTCCTGCTGCATGATGTTCGGTTTTTGGAACATCCTCCGGTACGGACGAATCGCGAAAATTTCCTCTCGTGTTACGTTTGTGGTTTTGGGAGTTTTTCCATTCAATTCCATTATTGGAATATTACTAAAATTTTATTCAAATTTTGAGATTTTACATACGTTACATAAAAGCTTATTAAAACCACCGAACGATGCTTAAATCGTGCTACACAACTTAAAATTGAAATTTTTTTTACAAAATTGAAATAGCACAGAAGGTGCGTAGAAGTTCCAAATTGGAACCATATGGAATGAAAAGTTATTTCCCGGCTGATTAGGAAGCACACCGTTTCAAAAATGTATTATTGAGCTTAAATCGTTCGTGTCAATTGATTGGATAGGAAATTTCCTTCGTGATTGACTGCCAGCAATTTGGCCTAAATTGTAATCAATTAGTAACATCAAATAATTCAAGCAAAAAAGTGACACATGAATGGCTCGTTAAAGAAACATCCCCTCTCATCTGGTCACAAGCTTCTTTCGCAAAACGTTCAATTAGTATCGAATCGCTGTCAATTAATCAACCCATTTGATTCTGCCCTTTGATCGAATTATTTGTCATTGACGTTTTTGATTCCGCGAGAAAGCTTTTCATTAACAAAACCGAGCTGCTGAAGTTGTTATTAGTTCTGGGAGAAGCTCATTTCTGTGACAAAATCCCGGACTAGTTTGGACTGGATAAAAAAGAATTCAAGCAAAATTTTAAAAATAATCTGTTACCATAAAAACTGTATTTTTTATTCGTAGCCAAAGTAACTTTTTAAGCACTCCCATTACTGACTCACTTCAGATTTGCTTCGTTCTTGTTTTAGAAAATAATTATACAATCTCAATTAAAAACTTTTGCCTCCGGTACCGACACTAGTTTCAGTGTAATACAATGACAGAAACAGCAACCAGCATCAGCTAGAGGCCAAATAAAACAAAAAACAAACCACAATTCTCGTCAGGCTGCAAACCAACTAACAAAACCAAAATCAACCGACCGACCCACAGAATGAATTCTGCGTCCGGCAAAAATGGCAAACCCAAACAAAAACTTGGAACGATATCGCGAACTCGTTATAAACACCACCCCCAACTTCCCTCCCCGAGGAACCCACCCCACCCCAGGCAGGATGTTTTGGTCAAACAAAAACGAACCAAACTGCCATCGGGGAATGCTAATTGAAATGTTATGCAGTTTCGTTGTAAGTTTTTCTTCGAGATCCCGCTACCGGCATTAAGAGGGTTGTAGAGTGGTTGTAGTGTGTTTTTTTTCTACATGGTAACGAAATTGACTAAGTGATAGTTGGACTCCTTTGAAAGGCACACCGAGATGATGAATGACGCGAACGAATGGAAATTTTTACAAAGGAAATCAGCAAAGTGAGGTTTTTCCTCTGGTTCTTTTCCAAACCTTAAGGTGATATTTGACCCCTTTGCATTTCGTCCTTGAGCAGACTTTTGTGCCAAATGTGCTCTCATTTTGCTTGACATAGGTGGAACACAGCAAAATGAGAGCACAAATTTTCATACTTGGTTAGCAAAGTGATGCCTAATTTTGCTAAACTGAGACCCTAACCACATCTCGTTTTTTGAGAGTTTGGAGAGCATAACCATGCCAATATAAGGTATTCAGTATTTTTTACAGCAAAATTTGGCATCAATATGCTTCAAAATCTGTTGAGAAATAAGGTGCAGACTGTTATGGCAAAATTACAGCAAAATTTGCTATCACGTCCCAAAGCCTAATTGTTCTCATTTTGCTTGACATAAGGTGTTACACAGCAAAATGAGAGCACAAATTTTTACACTTGGTTAACAAAGTGAAACCTTATTTTGCTAAAACTGAGACCCTAACTACACCTCGTTTTCCGGGAGCTTGTAGAGTCCAATGATGCCAATAGAAGGCATCAAACAAGTTTTTTTTACACTCAAATTTAGCTTCAAAATGCATTCAATATTTATGAAAAAAAAGGTATCGTTTAAGCTTAAAAACAAGCATAATTTGGCAGTACGTAGCTATTTAATGAAAACATTGCTGTCATTTTTGCTGTGTACCACCTTGAGTCAAGCAAAATGACAGCAAATTTGAAACTCAAGTCGTGATAGTCATCTGCATCTCATTTTGTAGACAATTTTGCGTCAAAAAATCATTCATCTTCTTTCAAATTGGAAAAATCTGTTAGCCAAATTTGGACTCATTCAGTTCGAGTTCGGACGGAATTCGGATTGAATTTGAATCCGCAAGCATATTCGGTTCTTTATGTATAGCTCAACCACATTCGGACAATGTAAAATTCGATTTCGGACAACATTCGTTCGAATTGGGACGACATGTAGCCAAATTCGAATTCATTCTGATAAATTTCGGTCTTATCTCGACATAATTTGGACTACATTAAGTCCAAACTTGAGTGCATTGGGACAGAGGTGCCAGGTAGTTTTGTCTAAAATCAGGACAACGCAAAAAAAAAATCAGAATATTTCAGGACATCCCCTGGTTCATAGAAATAATATGCAGCTCTGTTAAGATAGCCTAGATACAGTTGAAATTAGGTGTTTTAAACGCCTTAATTTATGCAACAGAGGTGAGCAGTTTTTTTTGTCAAACTGCATGTTTGTATCGAAAAACCCCATTTAAATATCACCTGAACCGAAGATTACCATCGGTTAATTGGGTTTAACTATTTTATCACAGATTTGTTCAATTTTCTCATATTTTAACTACAAGTTCGATTATTATTGTGGTTTTTTTTTAGAGCAGGACAATTCAGGACATTTTGAGGACCAATTTTCAAAAAATCAGGACAAATTCTGAAAAATCAGGACACCTGCCACCTCTGCATTGGGATGACATTCGGGATATACGCAAACAAATTCATGTTCATTCGGCTAAATTCATTCAAATAGGAACTTATTTCGATGACTTTCGGCGAGTCTTATTGGTAGCGAAGACAATTTAGCGTGATTCTTTTTGTCGTCAGCCTTCACACTAAAGACGCTCTAAAGCTCAGCAGTAGGTTTTTTTTATCGGAGTCATTCATTCAGAAGACTTTTTTAGTAAGGTTGCTCGGATATTTGATAAAAAATTTAGGAACAGTCCGGCCCGGCCCGGTTGTCCGCATTTCATAGATAAAAGCCCGGATTTTAAGCTGATTTTTTTTCACTTTTTTTGGCAAATCTACAAAAAAACAAATTGCGTTTAGATTTTTTTTTATTTATTTATGCCTCCAAAACGAAATATTTTGAGCAGATTTTGGAAAAATACTCATGGAAGGTTTTTTCGAAGCCTAAAACACGATTTTAAATCTGTCTATGGATTTTGATGAAATTTTTTTATTTTTTCAATTTTTTATCTTGATTTTGGTTGAGTAGTTTCTGTGTTTTAACAAAATTTGCCCGGATGTTGCCCGGAGGTTGCCCGGATGTTGCCCGGATTTTTTGTTGTCAATCAAAAAATGAAATGCCCGGATTTCGCCAGATTTTTATAAAAATTGTCCTGCCAGGATACGTGTTGAAACAAACCTGGCAACCTCATTTAAGTGGTTTATTATTCTCAAATGTTCTTCAAAAGTCTTCGGAAAGTTTTCAAATAGTCTTTAAAGCGTTCTAGGTAATGTGTCGAAAAGTCTTTGGAGAGTGTTGGTTTTACGAGATGTCGACTGAATGTTTAATATGTGTGTTTATGTCCGGCAAATCAGTCCAATTATCAATAACAAACGAAATTTATTTCTAAACCAACGTTTCGATGTCGTATGACATCATCTTCAGAGATAAAAAATTGTCGTTGCTATTGCTTTTGGGAAAAGCGTACTCTTCGAATCTTTTCGTGAATCTTCGTGATAATAAAGCAATAACAACGACAATTTATAATCCCTGAAAATGATGTCATACGACATCGAAACGTCGGTTTAGAAATAAATTTCGTTTGTTAATGATAATTGGTCTTTTGAGAGTTTTCAAAAAGATTTGATTTAATTCTAAGAATCTTCTCGGGGTCAGCTTAGTGTCTTTCGAAAATGCTTCGAGGAACCTACGTGGAAAACACATTAAAAGGTTCTCAAAGGTCTTCAAAGAGCTTTTAAGAGTCTTCAAAGGCTGACTATGATTGATGTTCGAAAAGCTTTCGTACGGTGTTCTAGGAGACTTCGAAAGGTGCCCGAAGGGTCTGTGAAGGGTTTGTGACGGGTCTCTGCAGAATCTTTGAAGGTTCTTTGTAGGATCCTCAAAGGGTTATCGAAGGACTATCGGAGCTTTTCGAAGGGTTTTCAAAGAATAAAACTCTTTGAAGGAGGGTCTACGAAAAGGCTTCGACGAGTTTTTTAAAAATGTGCGAGGTTTCTTGGGTTTATCTTTGAGGGTCTTCGAAAGATTCACGAAGAGTTCACGAATAGTCTTTAAAGTGTCTTGAAAGAGTTTTCGAAGGGTCTACAAGGGGTTCTAGAAAAGTCGCTGGGAAGTCTTCAAAGGATCCGAGAAGAATCTTCGCGAACCTTTCAAGACCCCTTTGAGGAATCATCGCAGACCTTTTTAAAACGGTTTCAAGAGTCCTCAAGGAGTATTCGCGAGATTTGAAAAGGTCATCAATTGTCTGTAAAGGGTCATTCGATGTGTCTTCGAATGATCACCCAAGATTATTAGAAAGGTTTTCGAAGGGTTCTGCGAGGGACTTCGAAGGGTTCTGCGAGGGACTTCGAAGGGTTATCGAAGGTATCGCCAAAGGTCTAAGAAGGTTTTTAAAGATTTTCGGGGTTTTAAATGGCTTAAGAGTCTTCTCGAAAGGTGCCCGAAGGGTCTGTGAAGGGTTTGTGAAGGGTCTCTGCAGAATCTTTGAAGGTTCTTCAAAGGATCTTTGTAGGATCCTCTAAGGGTTATCGAAGGACTATCGGAGCTTTTCGAAGGGTTTTCAAAGAGTAAAACTTTTTGGAGGGGGGTCTCCGAAATGTCTTCGACGAGTCTTTTAAAATGTGTGAAGATTCTTCGGTTTATCTTTGAAGGTCTTTGGAACATTCACGAAGAGTTCACGAATAGTCTTTAAAGTGTCTTGGAAGCGTCTTCGAAGGTTCTACATAGGGTTCTCGAAAGGTCTTCGAAGGGTTCCTGGAAAGTTTTCAAAGAATCTGAGAAGGACCTTCAAAGAATCTTCGCGAACCTTTCAAGAACCCTCCAAGGAATCATCGCAGACCTTTTGAAGACGCTTTGAAGACGGTTTCAAATAGTCTTCGGGGGGTTTGAAAAGGTCATCAATTGTCTGTAAAGGGTCATTCGATGTGTCCTCGAAGGATTACCGAAAGTTCATAGAAAGGTTTTCGAAGGGTTCTGCGAGGAACTTGCGAGATCTTTGAAGGTCATCGAAGGGTCTTTGAGGGGTCTGCGAAGGGTCTCTGCAGGATCTCTGAAGGTTGTTAATGGATCTTTGCAAGATCTTCAAAGGTTTATCGCATACAGATATTTTCGAAGGGTTTTTAAAGAGTAAAACTGTTGGAAGGGGGGGGAGATGTTCTCCGAAAGGTCTTCGACGAGTTTTTGAAAAATATTTTATGTTGTTTCTTGGGTTTATCTTTGAGGGTCTTCGAAAGATTCACGAACAGTTTTTAAAAAGTCTTGGAAGAGTTTTCAAAAGGTCTACAAGGGGTCTCTCAAAGGTCTTTTAAGGGTCGCTGGAAAGTCTTCAAAGGATTTGAGAAGGACCTTTGAAGGATCTTCGCGAACCTATTGCGAACCCTTCGAGGAATCATCACAGACCTTTTGAAGACGCCTTGGAGACGGTTTCAACAGTCCTCAAATAGTATTCGAGGGATTGTAAGAGGTCATCAATTGTCTGTAAAGGGCCATTCGATGTGTCCTCGAAAGATCACCGAAGGTTCATAGAAAGGTTTTCGAAGGGTTCTGCGAGGGACTTCGAAGGGTCTCCAAAAGGTTATCGCAGGTTATCGTCAAAGGTCTTTGAAGGTTTTTAAGGAGTTTTAGGGGTTTAAATGGTTTTAAAGTCTTCTCGAAAGGTGCCCAAAAAGTCATCGAAGGGTCTATGAATAGTTTGCGAAGAGTCTCTGCAGGATCTCGGAAGGTTCTTTGAAGGATCTTTGCAAGATCCTCAAAGGGTTATCGAAGGGCTAACGGAGGTTTTTCAAAGAGTAAAAATTTTTGGAAGGGGGTCTCCGAAATTTCTTCGACTAGTCTTTGAAAAATGATGATCGAAAGTTTCACGAAAAGTTCACGAATAGTCTTTAAAGTGTCTTGGAAGAGTCTTCAAAGGGTCTACAAGGGGTTTTCAAAGGACTTCGACGGGTCCCTGGAATGTTTTCAAAGGATCCGAGAAGAACCTTCGAAGAATCTTCGCGAACCTTTCAAGAACCCTTCGAGGAATCATCGCAGAACGTTTGAAAACGCCTTAAAGACGGTTTCAACAGTCCTCAAGGAGTCTTCGGGCGATTAGAAAAGGTCATCAATTGCCTGTAAAGGGTCATTCGATGTTTTTTCGAATGATCACCGAAGGTTCTTAGAAAGGTTTTCAAAGGCCTCTGCGAGGGACTTCGAAGGGACCGTCTCCAAAAGGTTATCGAAGGTATCGCCAAAGGTCTTTGATGGATTTTAAGGAGTTTTAGGGGTTTAAATGGTTTAAGAGTTTTCTCGAAAGGTGCCCGGAAGGTCATCAAAAGGCCTGTGATTGGTTTGCGAAGTATCTCTGAAGGTTCTTCGAAGGATCTTTGTAGGATCTTCAAAGGGTTATCGGAGGTTTTAGAAAGGTTTTCAAATAGTAAAACTGGGGGGAAGGGTGGGGGGTGTTCTCCAAAACGTCTTTGACTAATCTTTGAAAAAAAAAAAATGTTGATGCTGTTTCTTGGGTTTATCTTTGAGGGTCTTCGAAAGATTCACGAAGAGTTCACGAATAGTCTTCAAAGTGTCTTGGAAGAGTTTTCGAAGGGGTTCTACAAGGGGTTCTCGAAAGGTCTTCGAAGAGTCCCTGGAATGTCTTCAAAGAATCCAAGAAGAATCTTCGAAGAATCTTCCAGACCCCTACATGAACCCTGAGAGAACCTTTTGAGGAATCATCGCAAACCTTTTGATGACGCTTTGAAGACGGTTTCGACAGACTTGGGAGGATTTGAAAAGGTCATCAATTGTCTGTAAAAGGTCGTTCGATGTTTCTTCGAATGGTCTTCGAAAGTTTCGAAACATTTTCAAAGGATTCTGCGAGGGATTCGAAGGGTCTCCTAAAAAGTCTTGAAGGTTTCGCCAAAGGTTTTTCGAAGGTTTCGAAAGGTTTTCGAAGGGTTCTGCGAGGGCTTCAAATGGTCTCTTTAAAGGTTTTGAAGGTTTCGCCAAAGATCTTCGAAGGTTTTTAAGGAGTTTTAGGAGTTTAAGTGGTTTTAAAAAATTTTCAATGAGTTCAGTTTAGTCCTACATAGTTCGATCACATTCGAACAATATTTAATACGATTTTGGACAACATTTGGTCAAATAAGGACTCATTTAAACGCCATTCGGCCAAATTAGGATTCATTAAAAAAAAGTGGTCTTAGTTAGAATTCATTCGAACAAAATTCGTTTCGAATTCAAGTGGAATTCCGACTGAACTTGAACACATTTGAAACTTACTCTTGGTCTTGGTTAAGAGTCAAATTCGGAGTCGAAGACATTTGCGAACTATTTTTTACAGTTATGTGTTTTCTCTTCAGAAATTACTAACATTAGCCAGTCTTTAGCCATCCGTCTTTCTAATCGGGATAAATTATTTTAGTCATCGGCCTTCACATAGTGGATGTATCATCATTTTTATACGCTATCTAAAGAATTTCAAAAACATTTACCTCATAAACTAGAGTCTCAGCAACTTGACGTAGAACGAATCATACCTGTAAAGAGAGAAGAAAACCACTTGTAATTGATTGACTTGTAATTGATTTACTCTCTAAAAACTGTTTAGATATGAAAATGTATATAAGTCAACTTTAAGCCTCTAATACATCCGTTTCAATGGTTTCTTTCCTTCCATTTTCAAAAAGACTGAGAACCCCTTATTTATGGATACTAAAGTATTTTCTTATATCAGAAGTCTAATTCTACTGTATTAATTTGTTAAATAAGCGGTAGTCTCAATCTGCTTCAACTAGTCTATTGGCAGTAGCTTGAATTCACTGTAAAAGTGTTTGCAGCACTGTTAATCTGCATCATTATTTTTTGTCATCTGCTACAACTATCAAAGCACGTTGAATGAAACATCTTAAGAGTTCGCAGAAAACTGCTGCAAAAGTTATCAGAACTGCTTTAAATTTGTATTTTACATATGGAATATGTTTTCCAGACTACGAATATTCTAAATGGGAAAAACGACTTGTCTATGTCAGTTTTTGTTTTTTTTTTGTTATAAAACTGTTTGTTTACATTTTGTTTCATACGACGTAATGAAAGCTCCCGCGAGATATTATGTATTTTCCATGGGTAGGAGGCTGACACATTTTCCATCAGTAGCAGTCTCAGTCTCAGCAGAATGAGAAACCTAAATCTGCTTTACAACAACTGGTAAAAGAATTTTAAACTATGTCCAAATGTTCCAAAACATTGTAATCAATAATTGGAAAATCATATTTTTTAGAAACTTATCCGGAGTCAAAAATTTCTAAGCTTCTTTCAAATCTTACGACTTAACGCGACAATTTAGACTAAATCGAATCAGGTGTGAACCTTGTGAATCAAGCGAAAAATAGAATGACGAAAAATCAACAATCTGAAACCTCAATCAACGGAATGATATAAGTTTGGAATATTTTCGCCGCACGGGAAACAAAAATTTGAAAACGGGCTTCTATTTGAAGCTTCTGTTCCCGGGGTAGATAAAATTCCAGCTTTTTCGCCATGACGCAATGACACTCTGCAAGTGTCAGATGTATTTGGTGTGGGACAAAGCTCTCCCGAATAACACCCGGGACCGGTGCATCGATGTTTTACGGGGAAAAAGAGCACAAACTGAAACCGAATGCAATGAGTCCAAAATGCATTAAATTCAACTTTTTCAAAGAAAGAATGCTATTGGAAACATTTTTTTTTTTTGCGTTTTGCGTCGCTGACGAATTCGATGTCACGTGTCACAGTTTCTCCGCCTCCTCTAAGGCGTCAGTGCTGCTTGTTCATTCGCAATTTTGGAATTGAAGTCAGGACAGTTGAGGTCAAAAAACATTTAAGGCCTTTGAAGCAAATTCAAGAGTCTCTCAACAAAATAGTCTTTTAATATTTATTTTATTAGGTTTATTTTTATTTTTATTCTTACATAACTATATATTTTATTTTTTATTTTCTTTTGTATTCAAATAATTTTTCGGAAGGTCATCAAAAAGCCTCAAAAAGTTTTATCGGATGATCTTCCAAAGTCAAAGCCAAAGAATTCTTTTCAAAGCTTTCGAAGAGTCCTTGATGAATCATCTTTGACCTTTTGAAGGGTCTGTGAAAGTTCTAACATTGATTTACCAAAGGGCTTCGAAAGATAGCTTCTTAAGGATTTAAAAAGTGTTTGGTTGAAGATTTAGGAAGGGTCTTTGGAGTGCCTTTGACAATTCATCGAAGAACCTTCCAAAGACCTTAAAAAAGCCGAGTAAAGTTCTTCGAATGTTTTTGGAAAGTCTTGGAAACAGTTCTCGGAAGGTTTTCGAAGGGTTTTGAAAGGGTTCTTCGAAGGTCTTTGGAGAGTTTTGAAATAGTCTTGAAAGGATGCTTGAAGGGTTCTAGGACATTCCTCGAAATGCCTTCAAAGAGCTTTCAAAATTCTTTGATTTATTTTCAATGAGTCTTCGAAGAATATTTCTACAATGTTCTTAGGATCTGATCAACTAACCCCTTTGAGAAACCATAGAAGACTCTCCGAAAACCAGCGTATGG
The DNA here is from genome assembly GCF_029784155.1 of Uranotaenia lowii. Lineage (NCBI taxonomy): Eukaryota > Metazoa > Arthropoda > Insecta > Diptera > Culicidae > Uranotaenia > Uranotaenia lowii. The sequence continues at coordinate 147,566,029 of NC_073691.1, forward strand.
TACTCGAAGGTGTTCGAAGGGTCTTTAAAGAGTCTGTCAAGGGTCTGTGAAGAGTATCTGGAGGGTATTTGAGGATATTTGTAGAATCTTTGAAAAACATCTGATAGGTCTTCGATGGGTATTGAAAGGTCTTCAAAGCGTTATCGAGCTTTTAAAGGTCTTAAAATGCCTGCAAAAGGTCTTTCGATGTGTCATCGAAGGATTTATGATCTATGAAGGTTTTTGAAACCTTCTGCGAGCATGCTTGGCATCGCTCCTCAGATTTGCCCGTTCAGAGTAAGAGCGTGTATTTTTTTCGCTGTGCTCTCCCAAACGGAGAATCTTTAAGAAATGCTCTGTTACCTCCAGAGCGACCAAGCGTCCACCCAAGTGTGGGCAAGAGAAGCAAGCAAACTGATGAAGTGCGTTCTCGGTGCAGATAAATTCGTTCACACTCGGGCGAAAGAGAAGCTTTACAGAAAACTCGGTTTGTCTTCATCGGTTGCGTCTGGATCGATGTTTGGAAGTGCTTCATAATTTACAATGCAGAACATAAATCTAACGGAACTAAATTAATAACGCCAAAGGTAGTTAAGATAGAATGCTGGTGTTTTCGACAACATTGTTCTGTATAATAAAGCGCATATTTTTATATGAAATATAAAGTTAAGAAGTCCACCAATAGCGAGATATAAATCATAACTTTCTTGTTTAGCATATTAGAGCTTAAGTTTCTTCTACAAAGTTATTTATCTCAACAAAATACACAACTTTGCTTAACATATCAAAGTTCTACAATCTTAACCCAAGAAGATACGGTTGAATAAAAAAAAATACTTGAAAAATGCACTACAAAAAATTAATTGTTATTATCGCGCTATTTTTAAATCTCTCGCCTTTAAATTTTATATCAAAATATGCAAATTAACAACTTTGCCCAAAACACATATCTTTTCATTCCTAAGCGAGTTCCTCTAGATTGATGTTCTGCACCAGGACAAATGATTAGCTACGATAGCTTTCTTCGGTCGAAAAATATCAAAAGCGTAGCGGTTAAGGAAGACAAATCCTAAATTTTACTATTTGTGAAAGTTTTGAAGTTTTATTACTTAAATTTGTCCCAGATTCTTGCGTAATGTTCATGGTTTGTTTAAAAGGCAAAGATTTTTGGATAATTTTAGTAAATGTTACTTTTCGAATTGCTGCTTTTGTAAATTAATGCTTCCCACGTACGATATCAAAAGCACATAAACCTAAGTAAACAGCAATTTGCGGATGCCCGGATATTGTGAAAAAACTACTTGGATTTTGCCCAGTTTCATCCACATTATTTGGAAAATGAAACAAAAAATCGAATTCAGTTTAAAATTGTTTGTCAAAAATTGGATTTGTGAAAGTTTATTCCATCAAACATCAAACCAAAACTAGGCACAATTTTCCCGTATGTTTGGATAACGTGCCGCTATTAAGCCTACCCCCATTCTGATGCTTTAAACATAAATTTGACACTGCTGATGTGTTGCGACAAAAAAAAATGTAAGTCGTTTTTCTTCACTAGATAAATGTCTGGAATTTCCTCAGATTTGGCCGGATATTGCTCGGTTTATGGAATGGAGAATTTCAGATTATTTGCCCGGTTTTCACCATGTTTTTCAAATGATTTGTCAGGAAGTGCCCGGCCCGTACAAAAATAGTTCATACATAAACCTGCATTGGACCTCTTCAACTGATGCACTGTTCCGCACTGCATAACGGCTTTTTTGAAGAAAACATTCCTGCATTGAAATCTTTCTGGCTTGATACACTGAGCGGCACAACAGCGTCGCTAGAGCACAATTTTCTAGCCAGCTCCTTCTCTTTTCTTAAGAGCGAGCGACGTCCACCCGACCGTCAGAGCAACCGCAATCGGGCGCACTCGGCAAAAAGATAAGTGAACGTTGATCGGCTGAGCAGTGCACTCGGAAACCGAAATGATAAAAGTGTAATTCGTTCTCTGCTCTGTTCTGTTTGCGAGGTGTTGGACAAGCATGTCTGCGAGGAACATTGAAGAGTCTCCGAAGGGTTTAAAAAGGTTTCGTGAAAGGTCTTCGAAGGTTTTCAAAGGGGTTCGTGAGGGGTTTCTAAAGCCTAGTCTGATCTCGGCAACTTAAAGAGCACTTTCGGTTGCTGAGACTTGTTTATGCTTACTGAAGGTTGCTGAAGGTCTCCCATATTTGTCGGGAGACTTGAGACGGCAATCTCATCAAATGTAAACATAAACAAGTCTCAGCAACCGAAACTGCATTTAAAGTCGCCTAGTGTGTACTAGGCTTAAGGGTTTTAAAGGGTTTCTAAGAGTTTGAAATGGTTATAAACGGGTTTTCAAAGTTTTTAATAAGGATCTTAAAATGTTTTCTAAGGGTCCTGAAGAGTCTTCGAAACGTTTTTTTCACAGGTTTCGTCAAAAAGTCGTTCAAGTGTTTTCGAATAGTCTTCAAGATTCTCCGAAGGATTAGAGAAGACCTTCGAGAAACTTACGAAGACACTGCGAAAACAATCTCATGGTACTCAAAGGTGTTCGAAGGATCTTCAAAGAGTCTGTGAAGGGTCTGTGAAAGATATCTGGAGGGTCTTTGAAGGGTATTTGGAGGTTATTCGAGGATTTTTGTAGGGTCTTTGAAAAGTATTTGGTAGGTCTCCGAAGGGTCTTCGAAAGGTCTTCAAAGGATTATCGTCTTTCAAGGATCCTGGAAACGTCTTCAAAAAGTCTTGGAATGATATTTTATGCATCTTCGCTTAATTTTTGAGGAATATAAGAATAGTCTTCCAAGAGACTTCAAGGGATTCTCGAAAGGTCTTCAAAGGGACTCTAGAGAATCTAGAAAGGTTTTGCCTAGAATTTTCGAAGTTTCTACGGTAATCGGAAAGTCTCCGGAAGGGCTTTCGGAGAGCTTTGGAAAAGTCTCGAAATACCTGTAAAAGGTCATTCAATGGGTTATCAAAGGGTTTATGAAGGTTCTTCTGAAGGGTTTCAAAAGATTTTTGAAAGGTTCTGCGAGAAAATATGATGGTTCTCCGAAGGGTTTAAGAAGGTTTCGCGAAAAGTCTTCGAATAGATTTTAAAGGGGTCCCAAAGGGGTTTCTAAGGGTTTTAAATGGTTATAAACGGGTTTTCAAAGAAGACCTTCGAGAAACTTACAAAAACCCTCCGAAAACAAACGTACGGTACTCAAAGATGTTCGAAGGGTCTTCAAAGAGTCTGTAAAGGGTCGGTAAAGCATATCTGAAGGGTCTTTGAAAAGAATTCGGTAGGTCTCCGAAGGGTCTTCAAAAGGTCTTAAAAGGATTATCGATGGGTCATCAAAGTGTCTTTTAAGGGCCCTGGAAATGTCTTCGAAAAGTCTTCGAATGATATTTGATGCATCTTCGCTTTATTTTTGAGGAACAGAAGAATAGTCTTCAAAGAGACTTCAAAGAAATTCTCGAAAGACTTCAAAGGGACTCTAGTGAGTCTAAAAAGGTGCGTAAGATCTTCGAAATATTTTTGCAAATTTTCAAGGGCCCTTTGGGACCACTTCGAAGAATCATCTCAGACCTTTCGAAGACGCTTCGAAGACAGTTTCTACAGCCCTCGAAATGTCTCCGGAAGGGCCTTTGGAGAGCTTTGAAAATGTTTTCAAATGCCTGTAAAAGGTCGTTCGATGTGTCATCGAAGGGTCTTTAAAAGTTTTTACAAAGGTTTTCAAGAGATTTTTGAAAGGTTCTGCGGAGAACTTTAATGGTTCTCCGAAGGGTTCAAGAAGGTTTCGCGAAAGGTCTTCGAATTGGTTTCTAAGGGGTTTCTGAGGGTTTTCTAAGATTTTAAATGGTTATAAACGGGTTTCAAAGTGTTCAGGAAGGATCTTGAAATGTTTTTATAAGGATCCTGAAGCGTATTCGATACGTTTTTTAACACAGGATTTCAAAGAGTCGCTCAAGGGTTTTCGAATGGTCTCCGAGATTCTCCGAAGTGGTAGAGAAGAGCTTCGAGAAACTAACGAAGACCCTCCGAAAACACACGTATGGTACTTAAAGGTGTTTGAAGGTCTTCAAAGAGTCTGTGAAGGGTATGTGAAGAGTATCTGGAGGTTCTTTGAAGGGTATTTGGAAGGTATTCGAGGATCTTTGTAGGGTCTTTGAAAAGTATCCGATAAGACTTCGCAGGGTCTTCGAAAGGTCTTCAAAGGGTTATCGATGGGTCATCAAAGTGTCTTTCAAGGGTCCTCGAAATGTCTTCGGAGAGTCTTCGAGTGATGTTTGATGTATCTTCGGTTTGTTTTTAAGGAATAGAAAACAGTCTTCCAAGAGACTTCGAGGGGTTCTCGAAAGGTCTTCAAATGGACTCTAGAGAATCTGAATAGATTTTACAAAGGATCTCCGAAAGGTTTTCAAAAAATTTCAAGGGCTTTTTGGGACCACTTCGAGGAATCATCACAGATCTTTCGAAGAAGCTTTCGAGGGCTTTCGAAGAGCTTCGATGTGTCATCGAAGGTCTATGAAGGTTCTTAGAAAGGTTTTCAAAAGATTTTTGAAAGGTTTTGCGAGGAACTTCGAAGGGTCTCCGAAGGGTTTAAGAAGGTTTTGCGAAAGGTCTTCGAATTGGTTTCTATGGGGTTTGTAAGGGGTTTCTTAGAGTTTTAAATGGTTGTAAACGGGTTTCAAAGTGTTCAGTAAGGATCTTAAAATGTTTTTCTAAGGGTCCTGAAGAGTTTTCGAAACGTTTTTTCACAGGTTTTCAAAAAGTCGTTCAAGTGTTTTCGAATAGTCTCCGAGATTCTCCGAAGGGATGGAGAAGATCTTCGAGAAGCTTACCAAGACGCTCCGAAAACAAACGTATGGTACTCAAAGGTCTCAAGGATCTTCAAAGAGTCTGTGAAGGGTCTGTGGAGGGTATCAGGAGGGTCTTTGAAGGGTATTTGGAGGGTATTCGGGGATCTTTGTAGTGTCTTTGAAAAGAATTCGGTAGGTCTCCGAAGGGTCTTCGAAAGGTCTTAAAAGGATTATCGATGGGTCATCAAGGTGTCTTTCAAGAGTCCTGGAAATGTTTTCGGAGAGTCTTGGAATAATATTTGATGCATCTTCGATTTATTTTTGAGGAATGAAGAATCTAAGAGACTTCAAGGATTTCTTGAAAGACTTCAAAGGGACTCTAGTGAGCCTACAAAGGTGCGTAAGATCTTCGAAGGATATTAGAAAATTTTCAAGAGCCCTTTGGGACCACATCGAAGAATCATCACATACCTTTCGAAAACGCTTTGAAGACGATTTCTACAGTCCTAGAAATGTCTCCGGGAGGGCTTTCGAAGAACTTTGAAAAGTCTTCAAATGCCTGTTAAAGGTCGTTTGATGTGTCATCGAAGGGTCTATGAAGGTTCTTACGAAGGTTTTCTAAAGATTTTGGGAAGGTTCTGCGGAGAACTTTGATGGTTCTCCGAAGGGTTCAAGAAGGTTTCGCGGAAAGTCTTCGAATAGGTTTCTAAGGGGTTTCTAAGGGTTTTCTAAGAGTTTTAAATGGTTATAAACGGGTTTCAAAGTGTTCAGTAAGGGTTTTTAATTGTTTTTTCAAGAGTCCTGAAGAGTATTCGAAACGTTTTCCACAAGTTTTCAGAGAGTCGTTCAAGGGTTTTCGAATGGTCTCCGAGATTCTCCGAAGTAGTAGAGAAGACCTTCGAGAAACTTACGAATTCCCTCCAAAAACAAACGTTTGGTACTCAAAGGTGTTCGAAGGGTCTTCAAAGAGTCTGTAAAGGGTATCTGAAGGGTCTTTGAAGGATATTCGAGGATCTTTGTAGGTTTTCGAAAGGTCAAAGTGATCAGTAAGGATCTTTGAATGTTTTTCTAAGGGTTCTAACGAGTCTTCGAAACGTTTTTCAACAGATTTTCAAAGAGTCGTTCAAGGGGTTTCGAATGGTCTCCGAGATTCTCCGAAGGAATAGACCGTGTATTACAATGTTTATGAAAAAAGCTATCTTCACTAAATTGACTATCAACATGGGTGCCCTGCTCGTTGGATTCCACGAGAAAATGTTAAATAGAAAAACAACACGCCATACGTAGAACTCGATATGTCTAGCAACAGACATCCAGAATAACACAAACGAAGCAAAACGTCGGTCCACATTGTGCATGGTTGATTGTTGCTTGTTTGATGGCTTGCCAGTAGCGACCACAACACGACACACTCAATCACATGTAAACACAAACAAACATATAACATCCGCGAAAAGCACACAAACAAACATCCATCCGCGTACCCGCCAACACACTATGTATGAGTTCATGTTCACATTATCTGAAGAGTGAATCGAGCATGCCGGACAACTGCAGCTGTATTAAACTTGTGTACATGTTTCCACGGAACGGCGAAATTTTCCCGAAAATTTCGCACGCCGCGGTGTTGCTGCAATAAATTTAATTTATTTATCAATCCTTCAGCCATCCTGTTTCGTTACTGTGATCGAACGTTGGACCACAAAACGGTGTGGAGGTATGAGAAACCAAAAAATGATAAGACATGTGAAGCTTCACCTTTGTACGTGACAATGTTGCAGTTATCACACAACATTGACATTAATCTTGACACGTTATTCTCCCTGTTTGTTTTTGTTTTTAGTTCTGGAAAAACAACAGTTTTTTTTTTTTGCTTTTCAACATCATCCATCACCGGCAACAGTAGCACCCTTCCTGGAGTGTTTCCGACAGCATTGATTGAAAAAATATGGCTCCGGTTACGTAGATTGCTAGCGATTGAATTTGATACAGGCACCCTCAATGGTTGATGCTGATGGCAATTGATGCGATTACAATAACTGCAAATCAATAAAAAAGAGGTTCGAGTTCAAGGGGCTGGGTTTCCAGTTTCAAAAGCCTTGACCGAAAACATTCCGGTACAGCTAAAAAAATAAATTAAACAAGATTTCAGGACCTTAGCTTTTAATGCCACAGGACTCCGGTTTCACAAGAGCATGTCAGTTTTAAAAACTGTAAGGAAAAATCTCAATAACAAATGTTGGCTCATTACTTTTTACGATATTGTCAACGTTCAGAAGCAAACTCCTCAAAATTTATATCTTTCTTGAAAATGATCCAATTATCACATTGCTCAAATCCTGCTCGGAACGAGACAAGCCTCTTCGTTTCGCAATTCGACTAGGTATTTCTCGTAAACGAACAACACTGATCACTTCTTCAAACGATAATAAATTTGAAGTGGATTTCGCTCCGGCTTTCGACACCACAGGAGAGAACCATTTTGAAAATTGACTTTCCCATCCGCTGCTCCTATCCGCCAATCGACCGACTGGTTGAATGCCATTTTCCTCCGACTTCCTCCACCCATGGGAAAAGATTTTCTCCGTCACCGTTAGCCATTTTCCCGAACAGCGACGAACAAACTAGACAACAGCTTCGAGATTTCACCACACTGACTGACTGAATGACAGGCTAGCCGAGGCAGCCGGTGGATTCATCCCCCCTTTCCCAAACCAGCAAACCAACCAACCAGCTAGAGTTGGCCAAACATCGAGAGGATAATCTTACCATCTAAATCTCTCGGGAGGGGCTGATCGTTCTCCCCACGGTCCTCCTTTTGGGATGTCGTTTTTGGTGGTTGCCTGGAACGATTGACATTGTCTTGCCGTTGTCACATTACGCCCAGGAGGACGGCCGCACTCTGGGGAATCTTCAGTTGGACTTTTTTTTCTTCAGTCTAACGGTCTCTTTCCATCTACCAATTTCGATTTTCGACAACAACATGCAGGGAAACGAATCCACGCATCAATTCTTGTTGGGTTTTTTAAGATCAATCAAAACTGAATTTGGAGCATATTTCGACCTTTTAGTGAACTTTTGAAGTTCGTTAAATACCTAAAGGTCCTCGGAGGTCTACAAAGGCCAATGAAAAGTTGCCATGTGGTTGCCTTTGATGGTTCATCTAAGAGTTTTCATAAGGTATTCTAACGCTTCTAGAGTATAGGATCTTCGGAGAGTGTTCGAAGGCACCTCAAGAAGTCTTGAAGGATCTTTGATAAGTCTTGAAGAATCTACAAAAGGTTACGCAAGGCTACAAAATTTACATTTTTCCTAGGTGCAAAGAACTTAAGAGATGATTTAGACCTATTTTGGGGCGCTGATTCGAAATATGCATTTAGTACTTTCTTAGCAACTCTTGTTTCTGAGGTAACTTAGGAAAATAGGTTAAAAATTTATTGATAATTTTGGGCACTTTTTTGAAAATAAAAACTGTAAAAGATTACAAAGATTTGTAAATTGAAGGTTTTGACTCAATGATTAACTTTCCTGCAGATCGGAAGTAATTTTGACTTCTGAGAAAAAAGCTATAGACATTTTCTTTTGGTTAGTTTTTCCCAATTCTGCAAAAGAATTTTCAAGAGATTTCAACCCCAAATTAAATCTTAGATATTTCTTAAACCATAAGCCCAATCCCTTTGCAGTCTTCAACAATGTTCTTGAATGATATAAAATTTCAAATACTCAAAGACAGTATTCAACGGTGTCGAAAAGAGTTGTATTGATATCTTTATAATTTAAAAAATGGTAGAATTTAATTTTTTTAAACCGATTTATCTCTGAGTCGAAAATATTCCTAATCTGAATCCTTGATTAAGTGAAGGATATTAAATAGATTCAAAATCAGTTTTTATTTTGTATGCAAGTTTTTTGGTTCATCATTTATCAATGATCGATTTTACTAGAAATCGGTAAATTTCAATATTTCCACACACCTTATCACTGAAACAAAAGCTGATAGATCAAATCGGACAAATGATCCGAATTCAGGAGCCAAAATCTTTCAAAAACAGTTATTGAAACATAGGCACCAAAAATTCTGTTTTCTAATGCTATTGATGAGTCTTCCAAAGGTCTCCGAACGTTACTCGAAAGTTTTTGCGAAGGGTTTTCAAATAGGTTTCGAAGGATTTGCAAAGTAAACAAGCGTCCAAAAAGTCTTTAAGGCCCTCCCGAAATCGCTTAGAAGAATCGCCGAAAAGCTTTTGAAAACGTTTAAAGGCACTTCAGAGGTTCCTCTAAAATCTTCGGAGGGTGGCTTCAAATAGATATGAAGAGTCTTTAACTCTCTTCCGTCCCTGAAATTTTTAACCGTTACAGTCTTTGGAGGTTCAATTTGACACTCCTGACTAAAACCAATATATCTTTCTTGTATCTCAACCGATTTTTACAAAATTTATAAAGTTGGAAACCTCGTTATTTAACTAACCATCTTTCCAATCCACTTTCCGAAATTTATCTGCTATAATTTTAACAGTTTTTACGATTCATTGATTGAAAAGTACGGTTTTTACACCACTTCTTTACGTTTTTTGTGGTCATGATTTTAAAAAAATAAAAAAAAATTACTTATGACCAACGTATAATTTCAACTTCAACTTTTTGGACACTTCAAGAAATTTTTCTTGCGAATTCCGTAGCTGATTTACAGTCTTTTTTTTCGAAGCTTTTTTTCAGATCTTACTTAGACTTTGAAAAACGTAAAACTGAAGTGTAGCAGATGAATATTTGAGTTAAATTACGAGGTTTCCAAAACTATAAATTTAGTAAAAATCGGTTGAGAAACAAGAGAGAATTAGCGGTTTTAAGCGAGGAGTGTCAAATTGACACTCTAGGTCTGTTTGGGGAGTTTTTTTCCTGGGCTTTCAAGGTGCGTCCATAAAAAAAGTAACGATGCAAAATTAATGATTCCGAGAATTCATTGAGGGTCCCCGAAGAAATTGTATTATTTGGATGCACCCGAAGAAAGTTAAAAGCATTCAAACTTGCAATAGCGTCATATTGACACTCGAAAACGGAATAGGATTTAAGGGATGCTTTAGATTGATCTTCGATAAGGTTTCGAAAGGTATTCTATCGGTTTTCAGGTTCCTCAAATAATTAAAAAAAAAGTCTTCGAAGAGTTGCCAAAAGGTTATCGAGGTGTCTTTGAAAGGTCTTCGAAGGCGCCTGGGAGTTTTCGCGAAGGTTTTTCAAACGAGTTTTCAGGTTTTCGAGGGTTTGGCGGGGGGTCTTCGATAACCTTCCGAGAACTCTTCGAGAAACCTTTGCAGACTTTTCGAAGACACTTAGAAGACACATTAAAGGATCCTTGAAGATACTTCTGAGTTGATGATGGTAAGGTGATGTTTTATGATGTTTTGGAAATTTTTTGAACGGTACTCTAGGGGTTATTAAAGGGTCCTCAATGGCTCCTTGAAAGATCTTTGAAGAGTGTCCAAATATTCCTCGAAGAATTCATGGAGGGTCATCGAAGAGTATTCATAGGATCATCGAGAGATTCGTAAAGGTCTTTGAAATATTCGAGAAAGATTTTCAAAGGGTCTTTGAAGACGCTTTGAAGGCTGATCGAAGGGTCTTCGAAGATTTTTGGAGAGTCTTCAAAGAGGGTTGCTTTTGCTGGTGCAGGTTTTTTGCTCTGACTACACATTTGACTGGATATACTTAATGGTCCAGCGTCGACTCTCCAGTGCATAGGGCCGTGGTAAAATACCTCCACTGATGACGATCCAGAGCCAGTGTCTTCACTTGGTCTTAGTCTATATTCTCGTCTGTAGTTCGTATTTCGGCGGCCAGGTTTCGCCGCCACGAGTTTCTGGGTCTGCCTCTTCTTCGATGTCCCCCTGGATCGCAGCGTAAGCCCAATCCATCTCCACTTACGTTCCCGAATCACGATATTTTCAGCGCCCTTTGATGACACCGGCGATGAAGTTCCTCATTTGAGATCCAGTTGCCAGGCCACCAAGCGTGGATGATGTTCCGCAGGCAGCGATTCACAAATACTTGCAGTTTTCGCGTCGTCACCGCATATGTGCACCAAGCTTCACACTCGTACAAGAATACGGATAGGACGTTTGAGTTGAAGATTCAGATTTTCATTCAAAAAGCGATCTGCTGGGATCGCCAGATGTTTTGGAGACTCACCAACGCAAATCGGGCTTTTCTGAACCGGGGTTCGATGTCTTTCTTGGTTCCACCATCGGGCGTTATCTGGCTACCAAGAAACTGAAGCACTCCACTTTCTCAACTTATTGCCCATCTACCACGAAACTGGAAGAATTCACTGTTTTGATTTCCATCGACTTGGTCTTTCCGACATTGAGGTTGTGACCTGCAGCCTTGGAGTCTTGTCTTGTCTTGTCTTGTCTTGTTGTCTTTGGGCGATCAAAACAATATATTAGATCAGGGGTGAGCAACCTTTTGAAACAACGGGCCACTTTAAATTTAAAATTCTTTCAGCGGGCCGCATCAAAATAAAAATTTTAGCAATAGTTTGCTGAACTTTACGTTATACTTTATAACGACAAAAATTAAAAAGGATAAAAGACGTACTCATATGCTTGCATAAATATTTTTTTTTTTAATTAAAGCTGATCAAACCAGCTGAAATTTAATAAGTTCATCAATAAATCTTGATTATTTTCGAATAATTTGAATGTTTTTAATGATTTGAAATGTTTAGCGAATATTCTTTTTTTTTCAAAAAGGAAACATGGGGACGATTTTCGATCACCGCTAATTGTTATTATCGATTTTGGTTGATATTTTTCGGTGAAAATTAAGTCAAATCCAAACAACTTCTTTACGTTTCGGCTTACTGTTTTGTTTAGGCCATCTTCAGAAAAACTGTATTTCATAAAATTTTAAAAAATAGAATATAATACAAAAAATGTTTTGTTAGAATAAACACACAATTTTCAGTCACTTTTAACTACACTAGAAACACTTACAATTGTTTCGCCGTGTGCTTTCCTAACGGCTGTCTAACTTACTTTGAGTCAGATTTTGAATCGCTTCTAGTAGCTTGCGTTTTGCGTTCTTGGTGACGTCGTGCAGTCGGTTGTTGTCGTCGTGTTTGGGGTCGTCGTTTTCGAATTCTTTCTTGAGAACTGTGGCGTCGCTCTTAGTTTTTTGATTATTGAGCTGTATATTTTAGAGATCTCGATAGCGTCTTGTTTTATGTTTACTGTATTTCCTTTTTTCAGTTTTATATGTAATGTTTCAGCAGTCTTTCTTTTTCCTTCTTGGTTCACTCTCTCTAAAATATAAGCCTTTTCAAAATCAAATTTGTGGTTTTGCTCAAGAGCATGTTGTGTCAATCCTGTGGCCCTGGAGTTTTGTTTAAGACTTGTTTTATGGTTTTTTATACGTTTTTCCAGTGTTTGCGATGTTTGACCAGATTTGTCTATGTTACAGTTTACATTTTTGATTCTAAAAAATATTTACAGATTTCATAAATTTTAAATTAAATTTAGATATCTCTGGGATAGGCTTTCTAAAGCTGAATCATGAAAATCTTATGACTATGATAATGTGGATGTCTAATTTTAAGTTGAACGACTCCTTTAAATAAGTGTTTTGCATGATTTGCCTGTGAAATTTCTGAAAATGGCATCACATAACACAAGTTAACAAAATTCACATTTTTCCGAGGTGCAAAGAATCTCAGAATTGATTTTGACTTATTCAGGAGCGCTGAATCCAAATATGTTTTAATTAGTTTTTTTGTCAGCTCTAGTTTTCGAGATAACTTGAAAAAATAGTTTTTCCATTCATGTCTTTTATTTTTTTGACAAAACTGTTAAATACAAATATTTATTGACCCAATTAGACCAGAACAAATATCAATTTCTTCTTTTGTCACCTCCCTTTCAAAATTTCTAAGAAACCCGAAGGGGGAATAAATAAAATTCGATGTATTTTATGAATATTTTGAAAAATTTATCAAATATTCGAAAGATTACAAGAGCAGAAAACAGATTGTGGAAGATGGAAGTTTTATCACCTTTTGTTTTCTTGTTTTTTATTGAAATGTTCAATAAAAACAAATTCACTTGATTTATAGGTTTTGTGCAATGATATTGTTTGCAATTTAGTTGCATTAAATCTTTCGTGCAATTTATTCCAATTTATTTGTTTTTCACATTATTTTTTATTTTCCCCTCCTCGTGATGTTCCAAATCCGAGTGGCAAAAGAAGGATTTGAAATTAGGTCCGCCCTTACCAACTTAAAAAAACCACGAGTAATTTTGGATTCTGAGAAAAAAAGATATGTAATTTTTTTTGTTATCCAAACCTGCAACAACCGAAAATATAAACAAAATTTTAAAGAAAAGTCAAACAAAACAGAATTTTTGATATTTTTAAAACCGTAAGTCAAATCATTTCGCAGACTTCAACAAACTTGCTGAAAAAATTAAAATCTTCAATATTCAATATTCAATTACATTCTTTAATGAGGTCAGAAGAAGTTGTAATCTTATTTTTTTTTAAATTTCCATACAATGTAGAATCCAATTTTTGAAAGCGTTATCTGTGAAACAAGAGTATCTTGATAATATCGGAGTCCTTGATTGAAAAAAGGGTATTGAATTGATTGAAAATCTGCTTTTTCAGCTCAGTCATTGTTTGAAACGAAAAATCACGTCTTAACTACCTCCTATATAACGTTTTTCCAATAAATAAAAATCAAACAATAAAAAGCTTAAATCATACAAAAAAGTAAAAAATCTTGATGATTATGGGAAATTATAACTGTAAACAAGTGACATGCATATCAACTTATTGATATTTCATGTTTTTGGTTTAGTAGGGACTGCTATTTTATGATCATTAACAACCTATCATAGAAAAAAATCGTGAAATGAATTTAATTTGAGATTAGCTCCGCGGGCCGCACAAACAAGTCTCGAGGGCCGCGGCTTGCTCATCTCTGTATTAGATATAGGTAGGTCAACTTCATTTGTGTGTTTGAAGCGCCTATCGTAAACCCTAAGAGAAATCGAAAACATGGGTAAGATAGATCCAACATCTTGCGGTCCACAGCGCAGATGAACGACCACAGGAACTCCAGTAGCTGGCCTGTCTCCACGTTACAACGGATCGAGTAACTCATCCTCCTGCTGGGTACTAGTTTAATCTTGACCAACAAACACAGGCCCCTATTACAAAAACCTAGGACGCTGCCAGAAAATAAGGTACACTCAAACAACTTGGTTGGATATCCGCTGGGTACGTCATCCAGTGGGTTTGTACCGGTCTTGCCTGATTATGGGCCTCTTAAAGATCGCAAGAGCCTCAAAAGAACCTCGCAAAGATCCAGTCCAACGATGTGCTATTTAGAAGACACATTCAAGGATACTTGAAGGTCCTTGAGGTCCTTAAAATCTTTGAAATATTCGGGAAATATTTTCAAGGGACCTTTGAAGACGCTTTAAAGGCAGATCGAAGGGTTTTCCAAGATTTTTGGAGAGTCTTAAAAGAGGGTTGCTTTTGCTGGTGTAGGATTTGTTCTGACTACACATTTGACTGGACCATTTACAATCTTGTAATAGACTTGTAATAGGTAGTTCAACATCTTTTGTGTGTTTGAAGCGCCTATCGTATTGTGGCAGTGATCAGACCTTATCAAACTCTCAGGGAAGTCGAAAACATGGGATATGATAGTTCCACCAAAAGACCAAAGGAACTCGAGCTGCTGGCCTGTCTTCACGTTACGACGGATCGAGTAACTGAACCTCATATTGTGTACTAGTTCAATCTTGACCAACAAACCTCTATTACAAAAACCTATAACAGTCAATAAGGTACACTCGTGAAACTTGTTTGGATATCTGCTGGGTAGATCATCTAGTGGCCGTGTACCGGCCTAGCCCTGATCATGAGCCTCGTATAGATCCATTACAACGATGGGCAAGAGCCTCAAAAGAACCTGGCAAAGATCGAGTCCAACGATGTGCTAGATCTAAGCAAGCAGTAGTAAATGCCATGTCGAAGCGAGTGTAGCTATATGTACGTATTGTGAGAGTTGTGTTACAACTACATGTCAACTCTATTTGTTTGACGCCAAGGTTCTTGGCGAGGCTGGTTTTGTTGAGGCGTGGAAACTCTCAACTGCTCCATTTTGTTTTCGAACGTAACCACTATTGTGAAGGCAAGCTTGTTACTCTACCGTCGTATCAACCGTTTAAGCAGAGGGTGAAGGTGCGAAACAAACAAGGTTTGTCTTGTCTAAAGCTTCTCTCGCTTAGGAAAGCTCTCGAGAAATGTCCCTGTTCCAGAAGTTGTGACTTCAAAGTCACATAATTTGCTCGAGAAGATCAACGAACTCCGAGTTGATCTTGAGTGGGCGCATGGTTTCGAGTAGGTAAGGGCGAGAAACACGATCAAAAGCAATTCGACCCAAACGTGCTTTTGCATTGGCCTGTCGTTTCCTACCGTGTAACCACGCCGTTTCTTCAGATCAACACAATCCAACGCCTTTCACAAACTCTGAAGGACTAGTCGTCTGACCCGGAAGTTTATCGGCTGCTCGATTGCGTATTACTATGTAGATCACCTGCCTGGGTACTGACTGATACCTTCAATACATGCTGCATTGGTTCCGTCATGTTCGGGAAAGACCTTTCAACAGATGAAAGAAATAGGAACGGTCAAGGTGGAGGTCAGGTTCCCTGACATCCACTGCTCCATCTTCGTTCTAATGAAGCGATGCTCAAATCTTCAGGTATTTTCTAGGAGCATTTGAGAGCCCACGCGGTCAAGGCCCTAGATGAGATAATTTAAACGGACGCGTTAATCTCTCAATCTATCAGCGGCAGTATTCGTATCGCTGAATCCACGAAGGTCGATGAAGCGTTCGAATGTTGTGATGGAACAATTGTAGACGGGCGGTGCTTCTGGTTACTTTTTGGCAAGTAAGATGAAACCAAGTAAGCACTCATAAAAGTCCCCAGCTATTTAGACTCTTACACGACCAGTTCGATAATTATAGTCGTCTTGTATGCTTCAGGGAGTTTCTGAAAAGCGTTGAAGCCAAGTATGAGTGTTCTAAGGCTACAAGTGGAGCAGATAAGGTACCTTACACGTGGTCATCGCAAATCGGAAAAAAAAATTAGGATGGAGAATGTCCACTTAGTAAGGTCGGCATAGGACAACGTAGAAGGGTGGGGTCAGTGAGTTCGCAAATGAGGGCATGCTGAGGCAGGAATCACATCACATTGCGGGTCACATATTGATCCAAATGAAAAACTAAAATTAAAGACCATAACAAGCGATAATCTACGTTAAACTTAAAACTCTAAGATTTTTTCTTCGGAATGCATCACGCGAAACGTCAAAGTGGAAGTACTCTGAGTAGCAGTTAAATGTTTTTATAACACATAACATAATCATTCAGCCGGAGAGGGACGAAGAGCTGAAGATCACGATTCCTCAAACCTCGTGGTCGTACGTTGAATCGAAATTCTTCTAACAATACGGAGCAGTCTATTCTCGATGAGAGCAAATCAGCAACGACCGAGGCTCGTGTGGTGGTCCGGCGGGCTTGCAGTGTATCAATGTCGATTAGAGGACAGCGGCTCTTGTAGGTGGGAAGTCGGAACGAGTCGTGCCAGTTGAGTTGTCGGGAAGCGTATCGCAAAAAACACCGCTGAATGGCCTCAATACTCTCTGAACCGTTTTGATAATATGGGCACCAAACAGCCCAGGCATATTCGTGGGTCGATCGAACCAAGCTACAATAAAGACTCTTCAAGCAGTAGACATCCTTGAAGTCTTTCGTCATGCGGAAAAGAAGTCCCAGACATCTGGAGGCTTTGTCGACGATGTAGTTAGTGTGAATCTTGAAATTCAACCGTGCGTCAAGAATCACGCCAAGATCTTTAACTTGTTCGATTCGAGCGATAGCTTCGTTTCCAAGATGATGAATGGCTGATAACGGGAGCCGCTTGCGAGAAAACAAAATTACTGCGGATTTACTACGAATCATGGGAAGGCAATTGACATCACACCAAGAGGCGAAGAGGTTGAACTGGCTCTGTAGGAAGTTTACATCCTCGGGACCGTTGATGCGGCGATACAGTTTCAGGTCGTCAGCATACGCTAGTTTTGGATCTTCAAGAAGCATCAGCACGTTGTTGAAGTATATCAGGAATATTATTGGTCCTAGATGACTTCCTTGAGGCACTCCGAATTTGGCAGAGAATTGACTGGAAAATAATTCACCTATTCGAACAATGAGTTTTCGTCCAACCAGGTTGCGGGCTGCGGAACCATTCCAGTAAAGACCCGCAGATACCAATACGATGGAGTTTGGCGATGGCTATGTCATGGTTCACCTTGTCGAAAGCAGCTGACAGGTGAGTGTTGATAACTTCGGTTTGAGATCCCATGGGAAAACTGTCTTGTCAACGTGAATGTCAACAGGTTTTTAGTCGTAGAGCGCTTAGGCATAAATCCATATTGTTCATTTGAAAAATCATCAGCATATGTGATAAAGTAAAGTGGTTATGCTGGAATAGATTGCAGAACTTAAAATTTTAATGAACTACTGCTCAAAGGGTGGTTCCAATACCTTTCCAATCCAATCCGACTCGTGAAACGTCATATCACCCACAAAGCACAAAATGTGATGATGGAATCGTCAAAACAAAACCAAAAAAAGATGGAAGAACACTGGAGCCTGCCGCCAAAAAAACAGGAACCGTGGACGGCAAGAAATGGTTTGGGAGGCGCGCACAAGATTGGAAAATATATTGACACAAATAAATCACTTCAATCACCTTAACGTTGTGACGACGGCAGCAACGCCTGCCGACATCAACTCGCAAGTGGCTGCAAAGGAATTTCTTTTCGGACTTTTCTTCCTTCTATTTTCTTTGATCCAACGTCAAAAACGGTGGATGCTGGAATGAGCGGTAATTTCCTAGCTCCCCAGCCAATTCAGGTGGAGAGGTGTGCAATTTTTCTTTCGCGGAAGACGGCTTTGCTCTTCCTGTTCAGTTATTTCATTAACGAATCACCGCTGCTGATAGCGTGGGCGGAGTGTTATTCATTCGACGATTTTTTTTGTCTGTACATTTCATCAGCATAATTTCGGCAGAGATTCGAAACTTTGGGGCCCAGGTGAGAAAGGCCACCGGAGCCAATTACTAAGGCCACGACTCTCTGGTCTGGAAAACCTGCGTCGGATAGAACAAGATTTATTAGTTGGTCATCCGGAAGACAAAGTGACTTGTGATTTCGATGCTGGATTACAAGTTTTTTTGGCGAAGCGAAACGTTGGAAAGTCATCACCAGTTTAACATTTCAATTAGCTTTAAAATTGTAGCAATTGTAGCGCCAACTTATCCTCAAAACGAAAAAATAAAGTTTAAACTCGTGTTATCATCCTTCATTATAAATTAAATTTTTACAAATTTCTCATGAAAACAAACTTTCGGATCCATCATAGTCAAACAATTCCCAGAACGTGACGCAACCTAGGGGGGCGCAACTTCAATCATTAATTTAAAACAATAATTGACAAATTTATTACGAACTTGGCAAACGGCAATACATAAGCCCCCGAGTCCCCGATCCTTTTCCACTTCAAAACCCGGGTCCGGCAGGGCTTAAACAAACTTTACGGATTCACCAAATGTCATTCGGAACAAATGTAATAAGTCTCTGGTGACCAGATTTCAGTGATTTTCCGTTTGTCCTTTTTTTGTTGTTTCTGTTGCTTCTGTTTTCGTTGAAGACTGTTGTTTTTTTTGTTGTTGTTGTGGGTGTATGTTCCGGTCCTGGTGTTGTAAGGCGCTTTTCTGAGAAACAATTCCCCAGTCGACGATGAAGTACCGAAATTGTCGTTTATCAACACGTCCGGGTTGAAAAGTTTGCCTCGACTTGGTTGGGAAAACAAAAGCCTCAGAAATAAATTCTGGAGCCACAGGACGCATCTGTCGTTCGTTTTTTTTTCTTTTTTATTTCATTCCTAGGGTTTAAAATAAAGATGGAGAAAGTCACTTGTTTTAGTTAGTCAGTCAGTCAGTCAGAAGATCTTTTCATAATGGCACAAATATAGATACGACAAACGGTCGCCGTCAGCTTTCGGAAATCGTCCGGGGAAGTTTGAAAATGTTGATTCAAGAGTTTCGGTAAACTTTGTTTCGAAAACTGACCGAATCTTTAACATGCCAACTTCAGATCCGATTTAAGTTTTGCTACACAAGAATTAGGACCCGAACAAGGATTTAGACATAGACTAGGAGGAAAAGGGCTAGGCCAAATTAAGACAAGGACTAAGACAAGGACTAGGACAAGGATTAGGACAAGGACTAGGACAAGGACTAGGACACGGACTAGGACAAGGACTAGGACAAGGACTAGGACACGGACTAGGATAAGGACTAGGACAAAGACTAGGACAAGGACTAGGACAAGGACAAGGAAAAGGACTAGGACAAGGACTAGGACAAGGACTAGGACAAGGACAA
This sequence comes from Uranotaenia lowii, assembly GCF_029784155.1. NCBI lineage: Eukaryota > Metazoa > Arthropoda > Insecta > Diptera > Culicidae > Uranotaenia > Uranotaenia lowii. Next base: position 147,585,312 of record NC_073691.1, read on the forward strand.
GGACTAGGACAAGGACTAGGACAAGGACTAGGACAAGGACTAGGACAAGGACTAGGACAAGGACTAGGACAAGGACTAGGACAAGGACTAGGACAAGGACTAGGACAAGGACTAGGACAAGGACTAGGACAAGGACTAGGACAAGGACAAGGACTAGGACTAGGACAAGGACTAGGACAAGGACTAGGACAAGGACTAGGACAAGGACTAGGACAAGGACTAGGACAAGGACTAGGACAAGGACTAGGACAATGACTAGGACAAGGACTAGGACAAGGACTAGGCCTAGGACAAGGACTAGGACAAGGACTAGAACAAGGACTAGGACTAGGACAAGGACTAGGGCAAGAACTAGGATAAGGACTAGGACAAGGACTAGGACAAGGACTAGGACAAGAACTAGGACAAGGACTAGGACAAGGACTAGAACAAGGACAAGGACTAGGACTCGGACTAGGACTCGGACAAGGACTTTTTTTTTAGTTGCTAACCACAGGTGGTAAATCCCGGTTTACGGATTGTATTCCAAGGCACGGCGAGCCACCGCTTCCCCCCAGTTTGCTACTCTGGGTCCATGGGTACAATGGGAAGACTCATGATATACTCCGTGTATACCCCCTTCTCCCTAAACTCCACCTGGGGCCGCAGACCTGGTTCCCACCTCGAACTGTTTAGTACACTATACTTCAATAGTGGGAGGTCTATTCGCGCTAATGCGCTCCAAGGCAATGCTCATTAACGAGACCACTTCCAGCAAAACCTCTCATCCTAACGACTCGACGCCTGAACTCTCCTCTAACGACTTGAGAACCGACATCTCCTCGCACCGCGAACCGACTACTCAGATGCTCCCCGTCGATGGAGTCATCCTACACCGTTCGCGGACTGCCGTTGGTTCCAGCTCCTCTGCAGGGCAGTCATGATCCGGGTGAACCCATCGCTGACCGCATGCCAAGTGTTGGAATCCGCACACATCCTCCGTACAACGTTATCTGCTGTCGTGTCAGGCCCACAGGCGGCAAATATGGACGTACGTACCGCCGCAAACCTCGGACAGACAAACACCACATGTTCAGGTGTTTCCTCTTCTCCACCACAATCTGGGCAGTATGGCGAAGCCACTTGTCCAAACCGGTAGTGGTACTTCATGAAGCATCCATGACCAGTCAGGAATTGCGTCATATAGAAGTCCACTTCACCGTGCCTTCTTCCGATCCAGCTCCCGATGTGCGGGATCAGACGATGGGTCCACCTTCCTCTCGTTGAGCTGTCCCACAGCTGCTGCCAGTTGGACATCGAGTCCTCATTGGCGAGATCTCGTACATTGGGCGTGTCTTTGTTGTCGTAGCAATAGACATCCTCCTCAAGCAAAACCGAGATAGGCATAACACCCGCTACTACACAGGCGGCTTCGGACGACATGGTCCGGTATTCGGTATCACTAGAACAAGGACTAGGACAAGGACTAGGACAAGGATTAGGACAAGGACTAGGACAAGGACTAGGACAAGGATTAGGACAAGGACTAGGACAAGGACTAGGACAAGTACTAGGACAAGGACTAGGACAAGGACTAGGACAAGGACTAGGACAAGGACTAGGACAAGGACTAGGACAAGGACTAGGACAAGGACTAAGACAAGGACTAGGACAAGGACTAGGACAAGGACTAGGACAAGGACTAGGACAAGGACTAGGACAAGGACTAGGACAAGGACTAGGACAAGGACTAGGACAAGGACTAGGACAAGGACTAGCACAAGGACTAGGACAAGGACTAGGACAAGGACTATGACAAGGACTAGGACAAGGACTAGGACAAGGACTAGGACAAGGACTAGGACAAGGACTAGGACAAGGACTAGGACAAGGACTAGGACAGGGACTAGGACAAGGACTAGGACAATGACTAGGACAAGGACTAGGACAAGGACTAGGACAAGGACTAGGACAAGGACTAGGACAAGGACTAGGACAAGGACTAGGACAAGGACTATGACAAGGACAAGGACAAGAACAAGGACAAGAACAAGGACAAGGACAAGGACAAGGATTTCGATGGAAGACTTAGACGTTTGAGTGCAGTTTTTAAAGGAACATTAACTCCTTCTTGTGTCAACAATCTCTGGTAATCTTTACTGTAACATAGAAATTTTGTGGTTTCTTGAGTTACTTTTTTATGGCGAAACAGGTCATGAGAATGCTCATCATAAGTATTAATCCAGTTGAATTGAACAGCGATATACAAATACAACATCAATATGTTACAATTTGTCACTTTGTGCCGACGACCGTGGCCTAGAGGATAGCGTTCAAGTCTTCCAAGCCAGAGGTCATGAGATCGAATCCCGGTCACGGCATACATAGTACACTTTCTGTGGATCGGTGGTTTTAGCCTTTGTAAGATGCTAGCCATCGTATCCTTGAAAGATGAACGCCTTAGAGTTAAGTAAATTAGATCTCTTCAAAGAAACATGAAGTTTCACTGAGATCCTATATGTGTGTGTCACTTTTGCCGTTGAAAACGTTCCTGGTCAAGTCAAAAACGGAAAACACTCGATGTTTTTCGAATTTTCCCCCAACTCATTCGATTTATCTTCTTCTGCTAGCTGAAAAGTTCTTAGCCGTTTATCATCAATTACCGACCCCCATCGACTTACAAAATAAGGTGAGTTTCAGTGGGCGAAAAAGTTATTCGTCGTCTGGCACAGTACCATCATCACCGCTGACAGTCCTTGTAGCTGTCCGGAAAATGGCTACAATTGGTTGACTTTATGTTTACTTTGGGAGCGGAAATTTGTTGGACAAACAACACCCTCCACGTACCGCAGCTGTACCTCGGACTAGGAAGAAAACCAATACCTATTATAAACGTTGTATCGGAATTTTCAACACAGTTGCCAAAATTGGGATGAGCAGCAGTGCCAAATATACGGAGGACGATTAGATTAATGTTTCAATTTCTCGGGGAGGTGAAAAAGAAATCTGGGAAAGTCAAAAGTGTACAAATGATTAAAATAGGTTGTGTTTTAAGATTTTAAAAGTATTTTGTAAGTAAACTCTTGTTTTAAGTTTTTTTTAATGTCATTGAGACTCTTTTCACCTTCATGATTGCAGCTAAAGTGATCAACATTCGAGCAGAATGATAATTGACATACAATCTTTGTATGAACTATACATAAAATCCCAGGTTTTAAAATTGTTGCATGAGCCAATATCAATCATGCGGAGAGAAGAGTTAAAGCTTCTTCTGCTGTCGTAAGTTTTAAGGATCAGGTAATAAGAGCAAGATGAGTTGGAGGTTTTTGGAAAATATCCTGCGAACAACGGCTCGGACATCACATATCGCTCGGAATCGGCTTGTAAATGTGCAACAATATAAGCTGCAAAAAGCCTCGCCCGACAGCAGCTTTGAAAAACAAAGATCTTCAGCACACGCAAGAGCGCAACCTTCCGGCAACGAGGGCCGGCGGAATCGGATCTTCCCGGAAGTGCAGCTACGCCACTGTCATAGGGGCGGCCAACTAAATGCCTCCTTACACAATATTCCCCGTAATAACAATCAACCATGATGCGGCAAGGAGGATGGCATAAACATGTACCGGCTGATGTTGGGCCAGGTCTTCTTCTAGAGACTTTCAGAGTGGTTGCATGCCGCCGGAAATCCACAGCTCTCTGTAAGCTTCCAGTGTGTAAGGGTTAAGGTCCAACAAAATGGCACATATTTCACCGGGCCACTTAGTCTCAACTGAGCGACTAGAGTCAACCGGAAATTCCATTGAAAATCGGGCCAAGCAGCAGCAGTTGAGAACGAAAAGCTGCAAATCTTCTGGTCAGAACATTAAGGATTTAGCTCCGCACCTCAACCGGACCCTCTGCCCCCAAAGCTTCCGGAGTCTCCAAGAAGCCGGAGAGAAACGCTCCAGAAGTCGTTTGTCGGGTCGTAAAATGCACACGCAAGCACATTGCTACCTGGTGCTTCCGGAAGCAGGACAACCACACATACACACAAAATTGAAACAGTGATAGTGTGTTTCCCGAGAACCAGAACGGCAGAGCTGGTCCATAAATATTTATAACGTTTTTATCCCTGCCGTTCGGGTGCGGTCGCACCTCTCGTCATCATGAATGTACGGCATGATTTTTTCTTGTGTTTGCAACAGTCCGAAGACAACCCCAATGGGTGTAGTTTGAGAATATTTCCCCGCTGTTGAAGTTTCATTGTGTGGATACCGCTTTTATTTAAAAAAAAAACCCCGCCACCGAACGACCGGGTTAAGAGTGTAAACATCGGTCTTAATTTATGCAAAACGGCTGCTATTGGTATCGCGACCACGAAACGACTTTCCCCGAGAAACAGCTGCTGCTTGGGCCCCGGGACGGGATGGCCCCCTCCGGTGTAACTGCCGCTGAGAGCCCGATTCGGGCAACCAAAGTGGGATTGCGAATTTTGGAATGGCAATATTTGGAGGAAGCACCAAAGATTAAATTTTTAAAAAAAATCCAAACCAAAATATTCAGATTATGGACTTTACAATTCTCTTCACTCTTCTCTTCGTCACTCTTCTTTTCGTTTCTTTACGCAATTCAGCTATTTTTATTCGACTCTACTCAATTCAACTCTACTCTTCTCAGCCCTATTTTACTCTTCAGAATACAACCAAGTTATTCTTCACTCTGCTTTAGTCTACTCTAGTTTTATTATCACACTTTTCTATTTAACTCTCCTCTTCTCTACTCTACTCTTCAGTACTCTACTCTACGCTTCCCTACTTTACTCTACTCTACTCTACTCTACTCTACACTACTCTACTTTACTTTACTCTACTCTACTTTACTCTACTCTACTCTACTCTACTCTACTCTACTCTACTCTACTCTACTCTACTCTACTCTACTCTACTCTACTCTACTCTAATCAACTCTACTCTGCTCTACTCAACTCTACTCTACTCTACTCTACTCTACCCTACTTAACTCTTCTCCACTGTACTTGCATCTACTCTACTCTCCTCGACTCTACTCTACTCTTCTCTACTCTATTCTACTCTACTCTACTCTACTCTACTCTACTCTACTCTACTCTACTCTACTCTATTCTACTCTACTCTCCTCGACTCTACTCTACTCTACTCTTCTCTATTCTACTCTACTCTACTCTACTCTACTCTACTCTACTCTACTCTATTCTACTCTACTCTACTCTACTCTACTCTACTCTACTCTACTATACTCAACTCTACTCTACTCTACTCTACTCAATTCTACTTTACTCTCCTCGACTCTACTTTACTCTTCTCTACTCTATTCTACTCTATTCTACTCTTCTCTACTCTACTCTACTCTACTCTACTCTACTCTACTCTACTCTACTCTACTCTACTCTACTCTACTCTACTCTACTCTACTCTACTCTACTCTACTCTACTCTACTCTACTCTACTCTTCTCTACTCTACTCTACTCTATTCTACTCTACTCTACTCTACTCTACTCTACTCTACTCTACTCTACTCTACTCTACTCTACTCTACTCTACTCTACTCTACTCTACTCTACTCTACTCTACTCTACTCAACTCTACTCTACTCTACTCTTCTCTACTCTACTCTACTCTACTCTACTCTACTCTACTCTACTCTACTCTACTCTACTCTACTCTACTCTACTCTACTCTACTGTACTCTACTCTACTCTACTCTACTCTACTCTACTCTACTCTACTCTACTCTACTCTACTCTACTCTACTCTACTCTACTCTACTCTACTCTATTCTACTCTACTCTCCTCGACTCTACTCTACTCTATTCTACTCTACTCTACTCTACTCTACCCTACTTAACTCTTCTCTACTGTACTTGCATCTACTCTACTCTCTTCGACTCTACTCTACTCTTCTCTACTCTATTCTACTCTACTCTACTCTACTCTACTCTACTCTACTCTACTCTACTCTACTCTACTCTTCTCTACTCTATTCTACTCTACTCTACTCTACTCTACTCCACTCTACTCTATTCTACTCTACTCTACTCTACTCTACTCTACTCTACTCTACTCTTCTCTACTCTACTCTATTCTACTCTACTCTCCTCGACTCTACTCTACTCTACTCTTCTCTATTCTACTCTACTCTACTCTACTCTACTCTACTCTACTCTACTCTACTCGATTCTACTCTACTCTCCTCGACTCTACTCTACTCTACTCTACTCTACTCTACTCTACTCTACTCTACTCTACTCTACTCTACATTACTCTACTCTACTCTACTCTACTCTACTCTATTCTACTCTATTCTACTCTTCTCTACTCTACTCTACTCTACTCTACTCTACTCTACTCTACTCTTCTCTACCCTACTCTACTCTACTCTACTCTACTCTACTCTACTCTACTCTACTCTACTCTACTCTACTCTACTCTACTCTACTCTACTCTACTCTACTCTACTCTACTCTAATCAACTCTACTCTGCTCTACTCAACTCTACTCTACTCTACTCTACTCTACCCTACTTAACTCTTCTCTACTGTACTTGCATCTACTCTACTCTCCTCGACTCTACTCTACTCTTCTCTACTCTATTCTACTCTACTCTACTCTACTCTACTCTACTCTACTCTACTCTACTCTATTCTACTCTACTCTACTCTACTCTACTCTACTCTACTCTACTCTACTCTACTCTATTCTACTCTACTCTCCTCGACTCTACTCTACTCTACTCTTCTCTATTCTACTCTACTCTACTCTACTCTACTCTACTCTACTCTATTCTACTCTACTCTACTCTACTCTACTCTACTGTACTCTACTCTACTCAACTCTACTCTACTCTACTCTACTCAATTCTACTTTACTCTCCTCGACTCTACTCTACTCTTCTCTACTCTATTCTACTCTATTCTACTCTACTCTACTCTACTCTACTCTACTCTACTCTACTCTACTCTACTCTACTCTACTCTACTCTACTCTACTCTACTCTACTCTACTCTACTCTACTCTACTCTACTCTACTCTACTCTACTCTACTCTACTCTACTCTACTCTACTCTACTCTACTCTACTCTACTCTACTCTACTCTACTCTACTCTACTCTACTCTACTCTACTTTACTCTACTCTACTCTACTCTACTCTACTCTACTCTACTCTACTCTACTCTACTCTATTCTACTCTACTGTACTCTACTCTACTCTACTCTGCTCTTCTCTACTCTACTCTACTCTACTCTACTCTACTCTACTCTACTCTACTCTACTCTACTCTACTCTACTCTTCTCTACTCTACTCTACTCTTCTCTACTCTACTCTACTCTTCTATACTCTACTCTGCTCTGTTCTGCTCTACTCTACTTTATTCTGATATGCTGTGGTCTGTACTTTACATTTTTCTTCTCTACAATCCTCAACTCTTTGAAGCTCTACTAAATATCTCCGTCATAAAATAAAAACCGAAATTTACCAATTATTATTTTTAACATTTCCACACTCCTTGAAACCCACCGAGCAACACATCTGCTTCGCAACCGGTCCCACAAGAACCACAGGAACGACGATGCTCGGGTGCTTGGAATCGAGTTAACTAAATTTCCTGTACCAACGGAATGGAATAGAACCGGGGTTGTTAGCTGGGAAACCCTCGGTAACTCACCAGTTCCGGAACCAACCGGAATCTCATTCACCGGATGTGGCTGATGGTATTCGGCCGGTGCCGTTGCGGTATTCACTTTCTCCGGAACAGCGGATTTCATTGGGTCCCCCATGCTTTGTAGGCCGTTTATGAGCTGCCGTGCGTGGGTGGCTGGTTGGGTATTCGGTCCTGTTGCCGCGCCCGTTTTCAATCACGTACGGTTTATTATCGCTATTAACACGGTGTGTTACCATATTTATTGGGGTATCATGGGAATTGCTGCTGTAGCAAAGGGTTTGCTGTGGGTTGAAAATTCGTTTTGTGGGTTTTTTTGTTTAGGGAGATTGTATCTATTCTGCTCGTGAGTAAGCTTGTATCGTTATCAGCCAGTGGTTTGTTAAAAAATCCATTAACATGCTTGAATTTCGGATAAATAATTTCCATGTTTTTGAGACTCGTGAACAGAATGTTCGGGCCGGTAATGATGATTATTTTTAACAATCCTTCGAAAGTGGCCCTACGACCACAGATCGAACTTAATGCCGTCGTAAACATCCTTGTTGGCGCAAAAATTAACATACGGAAATTCTCGGAAGAAGAATAAACTGCATGTTGCAATTGATGTGGTCTCACGAGTAAATAACGAGATGGAGAAAAATAATTTCTCACCATCCCGTTGAAAAGCGCATCAAGAGATTAACAACCAGAATCGGCCTAAAATCAGGAAGAAAATTAACAAGAATGCTTCGAATAAGCTCAGATAAAGCAGTTGGCAAAATGTACTGTTCAAGACATAGTATAAGATTGGGGAAGATGGATTCGATTCTCGCTCTACGCAAGGGATTTTTTTTATTTTACAAATACCAATCATTAACTTAAAAAAAGCCCATGTATGTATCGGTCCAAATTGAATCACAACATTAATCTTGACAGGCTATCAAGAATGGAAATCGTCGAAGCTTTCCATTTTCCCGCGAAATCCTCGAACAAGGCAAAATCGAAATCGAATGCCCAACAAAATTATAAGGTACCCTACCTCATGAATTGATTATGATTTCTCCGCTAAAAATTCTTAAAACTTATAATTGATATAGCTGGAATGCCAAGATGCAGGAAAAGTAGTTTTTCCAAGCCGGTAAATGTTTCTTTTCTTTGAATGGATTATTGAAGTTGAAAACAATCTTGATGCATTAGGTCTGATTGATTCCTTTGAAACACTCAGAACCTGCTCTCGAAGTAAAAATCATTTTATTACCCGCCAAGTCAAGCAAGTAGCATCTCTGGAGAAATTCATGGACTTTACTCCATTGCATTCTAAATGGTAAAATGATAATGACTAGTCAGAATTTAAAGTTCTTATAAAATTTTACATGAATCCAAAATTGAAGTTTTTTTTACCTATTCTATTCAGCCCACAAAACTCAACAGCTCAGAAAACTCCCAAATCTCGAAACAATTTCTCACTTTCGTTTCTTTTGTCATTAACATCAATAAATTTGTGCTGCCATTTTGAATGCGAAACAAAATAAAAGTAAAGAACAAGCCGCCTTAAAAAATACAGCGCAGGAACCATTCATCATCCGTTTCCGGCGGTTTTTTTTTTGTTCTCCAGCTGTCCAGGCTTCAAACATTTGAAAAATGACCTTTCTGGCAGCTTAACTGCGTGGAACCAGGGTTGGGGGAGTTTAGCAAACGAATCACCGGTTCCTAAATCAGTTTCAGCGAAGAAAAAAAATGAAAACACTCTCTCATCCAACAAAACTGAAACCAATTCACCTGGAATGCCAATTAGCGCGGGAAAATAAATTTTCACCCTGGCAGCTCCCTTCTTCGGTTTTTTTTGGCATTCGCAATTTATCCCGGGCCACCGAATTTTCACGGCCCGAAACACCTAACAATTATGGCTGCCGGATGGCCGCGGGGAAATTAAACCGAATTATTCGAAATCGAAAACCTAGAAGGAAAATGATTAAAACAAATTTTAGTGACCTGGAACTTGATTTCACCGGGCGATGAAGGGCAAAATTTAACGTGAATGAAGACTCGGAAAGGCTCGAATCAATGAAATCTGGGAACAAATCAGGATCCATATTGAAAATTTAAATTTTGAAAAAATAAACGTAAGTCCAAAATATCAGTCAAAAAGCTGGTTTTTTCCAGAAATTAACCATGATGTCCTAAATGTTGATGTTATAAATGTTGACAAAAACCCAATTTCGAACCTGCGAAAATTTGTTTACCTTAGAAGGACTTTCAGGTGAAACAGATCATCCAGTCGAGAAGATCTATTAGCCAAAGTCTTCTGGTTGAGAATGTGTTGGTACCTTTAACGGTCTTCTGACCACAAAGGCATTTTCTTCAGGAAAGTCTCCCGACTGAAAAGTTTTTTGATGGTATCGAAGTATTCTGGTCCATTTTATTTTCTTTTTCGAGAAAGGCTTAAAGGTTTCCCTGACTAGAAGATATTCCGATTGGAAAAGCTTTAAAAATTTTCTGACCTAAAAGGTTTTTCCATCTAGAAAGGTAATCTTGTTGAGAAAGATCTCATGATTAAGAAGAGAATTTGAAAAAAATCTTTTGAGCTCAAAAGGCTTTCTAATTTGGCTACAGTAAGGATGCCAGCAATTTTCCAGCACGTATCCGGGTAAGACAAATCCGGGCTATTTTATCTTAAAACCTGGAAAAATCCGGGCATTTGATTTCAAAATTGCCAACCAAAATCCGGGCAAGATCCGGCGAAATTTGATCGGGGAATGACTTATCAAAAATCTAGAAAAAAAAACATGAAAAATAATTTCATCAAAATTTATCAGCAGATTTCAAATCATATTTTGGGCTTTCAAAAAACCTTGCATGATTATTATTATGAAACTAGCTCAAAACAGTTTCTTTTTAGACTCCCAAATAATAAATTTTTACAACTCCATTTTTTTATGTTTGGTTTAAGAATGAGAATGAGAATAAACCCGGACAAAGTTTGGGCTTTTCTAGTTCAATCCGGGGAACCAGGCTGGACCAGACTTTTTCCAAATTTTATATTGAACTAGCTGACCCGGCAAACTTCGTTAAGCCTTTGAATTTCGCAAAAATAATGAACATGTAAATAAGCAGAAAATAGGTAAATAATTATTTACGCTCATGAAACTGGATTGTTACCTTCAAACGGAGTGAATCGACGCAGTTTTTTGACTATTTTCGTAATACTTTTGTCATATTATGGTTGTGCCTACCTCCAGGGGCAAAAATCTTCGAAGAAGATTGACTTCCAACAAAACTGGAAAGCGAATATCTTCCGGCATAAAGTTAAAAATCTATTTTCTTCCGTTTTACATTTTTTTTTCATTTACAGAGGATCCTTGATACCGATATGTTCAATTTCTATTAACCCTAAGATAAGTGCCAAAAAGTGTTTTGTTGAAATGTGTCGTCATTTTAAGCAGTTTTGATCAACTGTCTTTCCTTTTTCGCCAAAACCATGTTTGAAATTTTCTTTATCGTATAGGTACCAAACTTGTAGAAATGGCACAACACTTTTCATGGTATGAAATTTGGCGATTTTTTTTATGCTGCAAATATATGAATATCAACAAATTTTCATATACCATTCTGTTTTTCGTTATCTTTCATGCATTTGATATGTTCTCAATATTCGATAATCTCCACTTAATTTTTGAAATCATCTTTTTTATATCGACTTTAACTTTATCATATTTATCGAGAAATGGATGCTTAAGCACTGAACAAAGAAAATAAGAACATTCAATATATGTGTATGTATATGGAATTTTTATTGACAGCTATTTCAAATCAAACGGTTATGAAATCTTTTTTTACTTTGAGATCTTGAATTCAAAATCAGAAATGAAATTCAAAATGTTTTGGATCTTGAATCATATTTTCGTCGAGACTAAAATTTTTATTTTCAAGCTTCTTGTATTTGAAGATGTTCTTGAACCAATGATCTGTTCTTGATTTCTGATACTAAGTGTTAGATCAAATTATGAATTTTATGTTTACAAAGTCAACCCTATTTATATCCTTAATTTTGTTTAGTTTTTTAGCACCTTAGTATGAAAGGAAGAAGTGGATAGTATCTAACATTTCCTTGGTTTTCTGATGAAATTCACATAGAATTACAAAGTTAATATCATTCTATTCTCGAACTAACTCATTACATTCTTGACGTTTACAAAAACCAAGTAAATCAATTTATGGTCGTCTTTTTCTATGATTTAAAAAATATACGTTCTCTTGATGTCATACCATAAATATGAACAGAAGATTCTGTAATGGAATATTTCATTGTTATCTGTTCAGTTGTTTTGGATATGTGAAAACTTCCACAGTCATACGTAGAATATTATTTTTCTTGAATAATATGACAGTCTTTCATTTCACCGGAAAATAAACAAAACAAAATAACGGAGTAAATAAAAGAGATCAGAATTTTTCCCGCGCGTATCCTGGTCAGGCAAATTTATTCTATCTTAAAACCTAACAATATCCGGGCATTCGATTTCAAAATTGTCAATCAAAAATCCGGGCAATACCAGGCAAATTTGGGCTAAATTCAGAAACTACTCAAAAAAAAAAAAAATAAATAAAACGAAAAGCACTTTACTAAATTTTTTTCTTCGAAACGCATCAGAAATTTTGGAAGATGCCTTAGAAGAATCCGACAATTTTGAATCGTATTTAAAGCATCCAGAAACCGTGCATGATTATTATGTTAAAAATGGCTCAACAAATTTCGTTTTAGTACGCAAAATTAAAAAAAAAATTAACTTTATAAGAGATTTTTTTTATTTTGCGAATGAAATGACTAAATTCGTAAAATTCGGGTTTTTTTTTTTATCAAAATCCGGACAACCGGGCTGGACGACTTGACCGGGCCCTTTAAATTTTGTTTTATCAATTACCCGGTCAAGTCCGGGTAAAACCGGGCAATCCGGCTAGCTTTGGGTAAATTAGCTTAAAACATGTTAAAGTTGCCTTGATGTTGAAGAAAAAATGACAATTTTCGAAAATAAGTATACTCCATGCCGGCTTATTGCGTTCTTTTTTTTTCACCCCATACGGAAGGTGAACAATTACATCCAAGTATCCATTTTACTGGTGCCACGTGAAAAGTAACACTTACAACGAAAATGGGCGCCAAAACTTCCTATAGAGAGATGGATTCACATCAGTAAGCCTTGATTGCTTTTGGCGCCTTCCTACTCTGGGAGGTTTGAATGGAAAAAAATTGAAATTGGGTGCCATGACTTTTATTTGATACGAATAAAAACTAAAAATTAATTTTCAAATTCCACAAAAACATTTTCGAAATTATCTCTCCGTTGTGTTATTCTTCGCGTGAAGACGAACACAACAAAAAAAATTGCATGCAAATCGGATGATCCAGTGAAGAGTTTTGTTTGTTCGCACATTTCTGTATGGGCTGTCTCTCTCCTTGTTTTATATATATAGATATCCGAGCAAACCCGGATAAAACCAGAAAATCTGTAAAGCTGTGGCTCTTTAGCTCACTGCGCTAATATTGATTATTTTTTTTAAATAAAATATTAAAACATCGTGCTATACCGATAATTGAATCTTGTGACCTGGAACACGGATTTTCATAGATCCAGAAGAAAATATTTTCATACATCCAGAAGAAAAGCTTTTAAGATTGCATCCGTTATAGAAACAAGCGGAAATGATCAAATG
>NC_073691.1:147899160-148016743 GCF_029784155.1 Uranotaenia lowii
TTCGGCCCAGCATCCATTCGGCCTTACGACCATTCGGCCTCATGACCATTCGGCCTAATGACCATTCGGCCAAATGACCATTCGGCCTAGTGACCATTCGGCCAAATGACCATTCGGCCTAGTGACCATTCGGTCTAACGACCATTCGGCCTAGTGACCATTCGGCCGAACATCCTTTCGGCCTAACAGCATTCGGCTGGATAACTGTCGGCCGAATAACCCATTCGGCTTAGTGGCCTGTTCGGCCAGATAGCCCATTCGGCTTAACGTCCATCGGCTGAATGACCTTCGGCCGGATGGCTTTCGGCCTCATGACTTTCGGCCGAATGACCCAGCCTCATTCTCATTTGAGTGCTGAAACACTAGAATATGGAGGAATTTCAACAATGATTATAAAATTTGAAATATCTCAAAGTTTGGAATTCAAAGATTGATGATCATTTTTCAGTTTTCAGAAGTATCGCAGTAACGAGAAAACATCCATGATGACTGAAGTTAATGAAAAATTCTTTCAGAAAAAATTAAATAACTACCTAATGTTTGTTAATTATTCATAATTAAAAATCTAAGATTTCAATAAATTCTCAAAATGATCAACGTTACCTTTCTACCTTTAAACCTCATAATTTCTTTTTCAATGAAAGTTTACATTGACAAAATTGGGCTTTATAACAATGTGGATTCAAAAAAAAGGTTTGAAATCATTGACGGATTTCGACGGCAATTCGACACGAAGTTGGCATGACCCTCTCAGAATTCGATGAAACTTTGTCTGCATAAAGATCTCACCTAGTAAAGCATTTTAGCATACTTAGTTTTCCCTATTATTATCTCGACTAACATTTGAAAAGGGCTAAACTGTTCAGGCAAAAATTTTATAGAAATTTTTAGCTCGAAATTTACAATTGTGGTCCATGAGAGAGTTTTGGAAAAAAATTTAGAAAAAAAGTATTGATTTTTTTTTTGGTTTTTTGAAATCCTACACTGAGTAAAATGCTTTAAAAAAACTAAAACTCAATTTCACAAAAAACGCCATCTCGGAATTTGATGTAACTTTTATTTAAGCCGGGTAAAAATAAAGCCTACAAGCCGTCCATATTTTGCAACTTGGCAACTTTAAGGAAAAAAAAGTTTTTCTTACAAATTTTGTTTATGTTTTTTTTATCATGTTATTTCTTTTTTTCAGTATAGGTTCCCAACCTTTAATTCAAAACCTGCTTAGTTGAATTGATTATACCTAATGATTTCGAAGAAATAAGAGCTTCGATTGTAATAATGAATTGAAGAAGTTGGTTGATGAACTTCGGCAACACTGGCTTGGTACAGACTATTCTTTCCAAGACAAAACTTTATGTGGAAATATATTGTAGAAATACCTGATAATAATTGTGGGGGGGTCTGCTGATCCTCGACGTTGCTGACGGAGCTGCAAACAGACTTCTGGAAAGCTATCTTGTTGATTGTACCCAATATGTGATAGCCAATACCATCACCAGTCTACTACGTCCACTAACAGTTGGTGTTCCACAGGGTAGCAATTTGGGTCCACAGTTATTCTTGATTTATATCAATGACTTGCCGAATCTCGATCTTCTCGCCTCTTTGCTGACGACACATCATTTCTATACATTGGTGAAAGCACTGATCAAATAATCCGTTAAATGAGTATCGATTTGAAGACATTAGGAGAATATTTTTCTGAAAATCTTCTGTTGCTCAATCTCCTCAAAACATAATACACCTTATTCAAAGCACCTCGTTCTAATACAGCTCAGATAATACCGAGACTAGTCGTCGATTCAATAACTATCGAACAAACGACTCACTATAAGTACTTAGGTTTAACCATTGATGATAAGCTCAAATGGATCGATCATATCGATAACCTGAAAAAAGAGTTGAGTGCTACTTGCGGATTTTTCTGACTCTGGGCATATTTAAGAACTAACATAAAACATATTATCGCAATAATTGTAGACGGAAGGAAGGCTTCATTTGCCCGGCCTTTATGGACGTTTGACTAAGTCTCAATAAAAATAACCAGATGCTTTGAGTTCACACATACATTTTGTTTCCAATCATAAAAATGATGACAATTTTACAAATGTATGCATGCATTTACTTTATATTGTTACCTCATCAAATAAATTAAAAATTTTAGAGTCAACTTCAGAATTAGAATACCTTTTGGCAGCAATTAGATGATTATTTATAGGTACAAACGAATGAAACTTTTGTGCTCCGGCAATCGTGTTGGCTCTCAAGTTCCTCTGACACATGTGTATATTTCTCTTAAGATGCGTAACATAAATTCAATTTTGTGATACCTCATCGTTAAAGTACGTAAGTTGTCCCAACGGTACCTTGGATTATTGATGCCTGCACAGCTCCTAGACTTCTTAATCTGCGATAAAGAGGTATGACCCATGATAAAGAATGTTAACGAACTACTTTTTGTCCACGTTTGATTTTTTGGAGTTGTTATTATAAAACAAGGTATAATATATTATGTATAAGTGTAGTAAGCACATTCAAAAACAAGATGTTGAAAAAAAGAATGCTAAGCCAATTCTCGTATTAAGATAGACAATTACAATATTTTCAATCCTATAGGATGATGAAACTGTGCAATGAATTGAATACCATACACTTTAGAAACAAGCTCCAGGTAATCTAAAATATAAGTTTGCTTTCCAAAAAAAAAAACACCAATGCAATAAACTATTAGTTTTGAATCAAAATCATACAATTAAAAAATATTTAATTTCAGTATAGACTTGAAAAAAGTTTTTATTAGGAAAACTTCTTACCCGTAAATATGCACGACTTGTAGGCATTACTACCCGTCTTAGAAAAAAGTTTCATCATATTCTGAGATGGCGTTTTTGGGATATTGAGTTTTATTTTTTTAAATGCCTTTGATCATTTGAAAAAAATTTTTTTTTTTAATATTTTTTTCTAAAAACTCTCCAAAATTCTCCCGTGGACCACATTTGTGTAGGAGTTGTAATTTTAGAAATAGAAATTTTCATAAAAAATTGGCCTGATAAGTTTCAAATGTTAGTCGAGATCTTTTTTGGAAAAACTATGTATGCCAAATGCCTTAACTACGTGAGAACTAGACACACACAAAGTTTCATTGAATTCTGAGAGGGTCATGCCAGATACTGTGTCGAGTTGCCACAAAATCCGTCCATTGCGAAATAGAAAAAAGATTTTAAAATACTTTTTGGATACTGATGTATGTATGTATGTATTTCTACCACCCAGGTAGCAAGGCACAGCCAGTAGCAGCGAGCAACTTTTATTTTGTAACTTGTTCAAGATTCGTCAACTCGATAAAGCAAAATGTCTTTGAATGAACTGTTCCAAGGGAGAAGAAATGTAAACAGAGGCATTTACATTTCTAAATAGGGATAGGATTGAATTGTCTCCATCGAAAGAACACATCAAATTTATCAAGCGTCTGAGTCAAGCCGTTACAACGCAAAGCGCTCAGCTGGGTGGGGAGACGGACCCGTCCTCAATCCACGATCCCTTGCTGGTGAGGTAGCCCAATGCTCTCCTCAAGAATCGCTTCAATCGGATGCCCGGATGGCCCAACCCAAAACCCCGAACAATGTTTATAAACAAAATATGGTAATAAAATTAACATTTTTTCATTTCCATTTGAGTTGTTTTTGTGCTTTTCAATTATTGAATAAAACTAAACTTCTACTATTCAAACTTGAAATGTAATTTTAACTTTTTAAATTGTGACCCAAAGATGGGTCTTGACTCAAACATTCAGTCAGCGAAACTTTTTTTTGTAGAGAAATGAATCCAACTTAGATGAAATTTCAGGGACTAGATAAGGGAAAATTGATGTTGAAAACATGCGAAAAAAATTCGCCTTGTCTCCCGGTGAGACTTGAACCCACATCTTGCGCCTCTCCGGGGCCCATGTATTAACATTCTACTACAGGAGACCAACCTGGCGTATGAATATTATACTGGTTGAGTGTCGATGTCTATCGGAATGAAGGGAATAGTTCTCCCATGTGATCATAATCATTTTTCTTGGTCTATTTCTATTCCCATCTTTTCATCTTACGGTAGTTGGACTCAAATTTGGATATTTTAGGCACGGCAAGATTTGCATTGCCTTCTCATATACTGCACGGGTTGTCAGTTATGATGAGAAATGATGCGTTTGCCGTATTTGGATATCCAACCAAATTCGGTGTTTGGCACCGCCTTATTTTCTATTTTTAAATTGTGACCCAAAGATGGGTCTTGACTCAAACATTCAGTCAGCGAAACTTTTTTTTGTAGAGAAATGAATCCAACTTAGATGAAATTTCAGGGACTAGATAAGGGAAAATTGATGTTGAAAACATGCGAAAAAATTCGCCTTGTCTCCCGGTGAGACTTGAACCCACATCTTGCGCCTCTCCGGGGCCCATGTATTAACATTCTACTACAGGAGACCAACCTGGCGTATGAATATTATACTGGTTGAGTGTCGATGTCTATCGGAATGAAGGGAATAGTTCTCCCATGTGATCATAATCATTTTTCTTGGTCTATTTCTATTCCCATCTTTTCATCTTACGGTAGTTGGACTCAAATTTGGATATTTTAGGCACGGCAAGATTTGCATTGCCTTCTCATATACTGCACGGGTTGTCAGTTATGATGAGAAATGATGCGTTTGCCGTATTTGGATATCCAACCAAATTCGGTGTTTGGCACCGCCTTATTTTCTATTTTTAAATTGTGACCCAAAGATGGGTCTTGACTCAAACATTCAGTCAGCGAAACTTTTTTTTGTAGAGAAATGAATCCAACTTAGATGAAATTTCAGGGACTAGATGTTTCGCATGTTTTCAACATCAATTTTCCCTTATCTAGTCCCTGAAATTTCATCTAAGTTGGATTCATTTCTCTACAAAAAAAAGTTTCGCTGACTGAATGTTTGAGTCAAGACCCATCTTTGGGTCACAATTTAAAAATAGAAAATAAGGCGGTGCCAAACACCGAATTTGGTTGGATATCCAAATACGGCAAACGCATCATTTCTCATCATAACTGACAACCCGTGCAGTATATGAGAAGGCAATGCAAATCTTGCCGTGCCTAAAATATCCAAATTTGAGTCCAACTACCGTAAGATGAAAAGATGGGAATAGAAATAGACCAAGAAAAATGATTATGATCACATGGGAGAACTATTCCCTTCATTCCGATAGACATCGACACTCAACCAGTATAATATTCATACGCCAGGTTGGTCTCCTGTAGTAGAATGTTAATACATGGGCCCCGGAGAGGCGCAAGATGTGGGTTCAAGTCTCACCGGGAGACAAGGCGAATTTTTTTCGCATGTTTTCAACATCAATTTTCCCTTATCTAGTCCCTGAAATTTCATCTAAGTTGGATTCATTTCTCTACAAAAAAAAGTTTCGCTGACTGAATGTTTGAGTCAAGACCCATCTTTGGGTCACAATTTAAAAATAGAAAATAAGGCGGTGCCAAACACCGAATTTGGTTGGATATCCAAATACGGCAAACGCATCATTTCTCATCATAACTGACAACCCGTGCAGTATATGAGAAGGCAATGCAAATCTTGCCGTGCCTAAAATATCCAAATTTGAGTCCAACTACCGTAAGATGAAAAGATGGGAATAGAAATAGACCAAGAAAAATGATTATGATCACATGGGAGAACTATTCCCTTCATTCCGATAGACATCGACACTCAACCAGTATAATATTCATACGCCAGGTTGGTCTCCTGTAGTAGAATGTTAATACATGGGCCCCGGAGAGGCGCAAGATGTGGGTTCAAGTCTCACCGGGAGACAAGGCGAATTTTTTTCGCATGTTTTCAACATCAATTTTCCCTTATCTAGTCCCTGAAATTTCATCTAAGTTGTAATTTTAACTTTATGTAACTTTTATTAATATAGCTTTACGCATCTTAACTCAAATGAGAAGAAAAAATACAATGAAATAATGTAGAAAAAAATAAATGGAACATCCTCACCAGATTCGTCGTTCCAACGTCGATGGTATCATCCTGTGCCAGAGTCAGCAATTTACCCCATATTTTATCGCGTTGCGCGATATTCTTTCTCCGCTCGCCAACCGACACTGCCGACACTCAACACTACCATGTTTCCACTCGTCATCGTCACATTTCGGAGATGGTTTACTCTCATTACGTATGTAAATGTTAAATGTAATTAGCTCTCTCTTCATCCAAATTAAAGATAATATCCCGAAATCCCGACTCTCCAAAGCTCTCTCTCACTTATTTCTAAACACTAACACATTTGGCTGATAGCCAGAGCTTTTCTTATTTTCAGCGAGCTTTTAACATATCTTCGTCAAACCATTCGTTAATTCACGTACACTCGCACTTCCACTAGCCCAAAACTTCCTCATACAAGCGCCAAAGAAGCCAGAGCAAAAAGAATAGTGGATTTTTTCGGGATGGAGAAACCCTGACGATGATATTGATGACGGCATACAATATTTCTACGTTTCAAAACATTTCCCAAAAATTTTCGGTGCACTGCTTAGGAATACTTTTTGGCAAGATTTCACTTTAATGTTAAGCAAGCACACTTGAAATCTCTTCTTGCTTGATTTCAATCTAGTTTAGACTTTAGCAAGACGCCATTTTTTCATCACTTTTTCGTACGTCAATTTTTGATAATCTCGGCCCGATTTACGATTCACCAATCATTCACACATATGACGCGTATGGTTGATAACTTTCAAAACATTTCGGACGTGTAAAAACCGTAATTTTCGTTTTTTCCCACAAACCGACGGACCAAAATCGAGGCGCATGAAAACAGCGAACCGTACGCCACGGCTACCCGCACACAACTGAAATACTTTTTGGATACTGATACTCAATAAATACACGCATTTAGTTTTGGAAAAAAATGTTGATGTTTTGCATCATGTCTGCAAAAGCGTATTTAACCCTCGTCCACATTAGATTTCATTACCCTAATCAGCACTTGTGGTGTCAATTTGACACCACAAGCTCAAATCGTTATAACTTTTGGCTTGTTAGACCGATTTAAACAAAACTTACATTAAAAGAAACCTTGTAATGTCAGTAAAATATGTTTAGAACATTATATTTAGCTAAAGTTACTAGTTTTCTCGTTATTCAGCATGAAAGAAAAAAAATCCGAAAAAACATGCCTCACGAAAACTGCTGTAGTTCTTATGTTACACGTCCAAAAAATATTTGCCTTATGCATATGAAAGCTGAAGTTAATGCCTACATCATGAAGACAAGAAATATTTTTTTAAATTTTTTTTAATGAAATGGTCACAAAAAGTTCAAAAAAGTGGTCTAAAAAACCTACTTTTCATTCGATTGCTAGTAAATACTGTTTGGGCGATGGTAGAGTTTTGAAAAAAATATGACTACAAAATGTATTAAAATTCTAACATTTTGCTGTCTTTAGATTTTTGATGCAACAAAAATTGAATTTACTGGATTTTTTCAAAGTTCACTACTTTGCGCGATTTTTTTACAAATTGAAATTTCATCTGTTTTTGTGGTCCACCGTCAGGTTGTACCCGGATTATCAGTGCTTTTACTTTGTTTGGACCAACAAAGAGTATATTCATTGGAAAGCACATTTAATCTACATTCTAGTGAGGTGCAATAAATCACGCTGTGAGATTTCACAAAAATATGAAAATTATAAACGTAAAATCATTCCTGAATTTCTAGAACTACAAGCACCTCGTCCAGCAAAACGTGTTTGTTTGCTCTCCGAGTAGGTACGGTGGGTGGTGATCAGCCTTGCCAGATCTACGGATTTCTCCTTTGTGACCATTTCATTAAAAAAAATTTAAAAAAATATTTCTTGTCTTCGTGATGTAGGCATTAACTTCAGCTTTCATATGCATAAGGCAAATATTTTTTTGGACGTGTAACATATGAACTACAGCAGTTTTCGTGAGGCATGTTTTTTTCAGATTTTTTTTTCTTTCATGCTGAATAACGAGAAAACTTGTAACTTTAGCTGTATATAATGTTCTAAACATATTTTACTGACATTACAAGGTTTCTATTGATATAAGTTTTATATGAAGTTCATAATAATTCAAACGACTTAAATAGATTTTACTATTGTGGTGTCAAAATGACACCAAAAGTCGGAAAAGGGAGTTTTTTTTGACCAGGCTTCCAGGGTTCGTCCATAAATAAAGTAAAGATGCGATATTGAAGAACTTTTGAATTCATTTAGGGTCCCCGAAGAAATTTTTGTATTTTGAAGCTTCTGAAAAAAGTTACAAGCCTTCAAACTTGCAATGGTGTCAAAATGACACCCTAATGCGGATGAGGGTTAAAATAAAAACTTTTTTTTACTGAAATACAGATCCCGCTCATTTTCAGAATGGTTCAGTTCTATCACAGAATCCAAAAATCGTTATCCTTCGATAAAATTTGACGATCAAAACACCCGTGAGAGAGATTTTCATCCGCAAAAACAATATACTAGCACTTATCAACTTCAATTTTGCTCTCGATAAGTTGTGCATTCCGATTCAAAGTTATCGTCTCTTTAACCTTCCCATGCCGTTCGCAAAATATCCGTTTCGGGGAAATTTGAGTTGTAGTTTGATTTCGTTCTCCTGGTTGTAAATGTTAACCGATTTTGATGTTATTATATTCATTGTGTAGGTAATTTGTTCTTATTACACAAAATTTTAAAATAAAGTCGATATGTATTACCAAGTTTTTAGAAACTGGTTCAGAAAGTAAAAAGTCCGAAAAATCAATTTTATTTTTAAAATACTCATAACTTTTGACAGCTTTTCTGTATTTAAGTGTTTCATTGATGTTTGAAATCGTCAAGAATCCATCTATCCGACAGTGTATAGATATGCTAGGGTCCAATGAAAGGTTTGACCGCTATCTCAGATCTTCCGGTAGAAAAAAATCTAACTTTAAAAAAACGATATCCAATTTTTGCTTTGCTTAGCTGTATTTCATTTCCCAATGAACCGATTTTCAAAACTCAAATTTCAACTTTTTTACGTTAATTTGATCATTATTTTCATAGAACATACTTGGTCTGTCAAAATTCCAAGTTCTTCTGTATATTGGAATGATGATAAAGAGATTTTAAATGTGCGCTTCGGGTCATATTGACCCGAACGGCATGGGAAGGTTAACGTTAAGGATAAGTTCTCGGTCCCGGACGAGATAAGTTTCCTTACTATTTTGCATGAAGTTAAGGGCGCGAAGAGTCAAAATGGACGCAAATAGCTAGAAAAAGCACTTTCTGTGCGTTTGTTCTTTTGCTCGCCTCAAGTTTTGTCGGAGAATATTCTCAGAACTAGAACTGACTGAGAGAAAATAATTTCTGATAAGTTATCTTGATCGTCATTGAAGGCGGACAAGAAGTTATCGCGTTCTCATATTTGTCGCTAAGTGTTAAACAAGTTGTAAATCAGTTATTATTATCAGCTCTGCTCGATTTGCTTCCCTGGTCAAAATAAAACGGTTTTTAGAAAAAAAAAAAAAATAACGTAACATTTTTCGTTTTCAAAACGCTTATATAATTCAGACATAGCGAATAAATATGTTTTTGTTGTAACAGCTATAAACTAAAGATACTAAAGTCACATATGTTTTTTCTGCAAAAATCAAGGTGGTTTCTTAAAATTTTCTTTGTGAAAGTGAATTATAATGCTTCTACAACTTATTTGAATAGATAACTGCATTTTAGGCGTTTTTTAATATTCCCTAGGTTTAAAGGGGTTTTAAGAGATTTTCCTCTAGCAAGAAAGAGTTTGGCATATGGGCTATCAAACTGCTTAATTTCTTTGTGAACTTAACATGGAATTATAAAATAAAGGTTTTGGGTTAATTTTGAATCAGAAATAAAAAAGATTGATTTGAGAAACTTACACCCTTTCACCCTTACACCCCTGCAAAAATCAAGGTGGTTCCTTAAAATTTTCTTTGTGAAAGTGAATTATAATGCTTCTACAACTTATTTGAATAGATAACTGCATTTTAGGCGTTTTTTAATATTCCCTAGGTTTAAAGGGGTTTAAAGAGATTTTCCTCTAGCAAGAAAGAGTTTGGCATATGGGCTATCAAACTGCTTAATTTCTTTGTGAACTTAACATGGAATTATAAAGTAAAGGTTTTGGGTTAATTTTGAATCAGAAAAAAACAGTTTGATTTGAGAAACTTACACCCTTTCCAGTTCCAAATCGTAGAATAATGAAACATAATTTGGTTTTAACTGCAAGATAGTGCTGCAGTTAAAACCAAATTATGTTTCAATATCGTTTTTCCGGGTTGATATTTGAAGTACATCCAGTACACCTTAATTAATGCCGGATAGTTCTAAAAGTTTCTCAATTCCGTTTAACAGCAAGATAGTGCTGCCATCTACAACTTAAAACTGCAAAAATAGGGTTCAACTGATTAATTTTTTTTTTTTGGATAAGGAGCCTGTTTTTTCATTCAAATTCCCTGTAATCTATGTTTCATCATGTCACGTCATGTCCAAGAAAAAATAAAGCAGTTTGATGAAGTACTGTAGCTCAAGTGTCAAATTCCTTAGTGCTAGAGGGAAATCTCTTAAAAATATTTTGAAATCTATGGAATACTAGAATTAATTCAAAATGCAGTTATGTATCTATTCAAATTTATCGTAGAAGCATTGTTTTTCGATTTTAAATAGTGAATTTTAAAGAAATTATTTTGATTTTTGTAGAAAAACATAAGTTGTACTATTCCTATTTCGGATCCATTTTTCATATGTTTGGCCCTCAACGACAATTATTTCATCCGAAAAAGTAAATTTATGCTTGATTTATCCGTTGTACAATTTAAAACAAACTTTAAAAGAAAAATTTGACGATTATCAATCGTTCATATTCTAACAAGCAAAACACATAAAACGAATAAGAGAAGAAATAATTCTAATAAATGTATTTTATATGATGAGGTATGTTTTCTTCATTTTATACCACTTACCTTCTTAGTTCCACAAACAGAAAGTTTTCTACCGAATTATAATGGTACGGCTAGATGACAACGGTCGTGATCGTCACCTCAACTCGATCGAATCCCCCGTTGAGTTGAGGTGTGACCATCGGATTCTGAGTTTGCCAACTCAGCACCCGTTCAGCTTCAGCTCCAACTCAGTATTTTAACTTCGATTCCCGTTCTTCACGTTGACCAAAGTCAACCGAGACACCATCATCATCATCAGCAGCACCACCATTCAGCTTGGCCTTTCACAGAGAGCCCCCAGTCTACCGAAGATCTTGTTCTGTGACACCACAAGACCTTTTAGACTTCGAGACAGTTGGAAGGCAAATGGAAATGGAAACAAGAAAAACACCAACACACTGTTATATCACACAACTTGTGGGGCAATCTTGGCAGACATTGCCATTTTTTCTGCTTCTTCTGACTTTTGCTTCTCTTATATTGCACAAAAAATTCCCAAAGGTGTAGCAGTGAGCTTGGAGGCTACAGACGTCGACCCAATTATACCCAGCAGAGATCCCAAGTGATTTCCCACACAAACACTGATAGAGCACAACATACAATAGTTTCCCAGACACTTGGCGCAAACAACAACGGAGATAATTGACCAAACATGCAAACGATGACGGAAATTTGGCGTGATCTTTAATTTGAAATTTAAAAAATGGCAACCGAGGTTGAATGTTGAGCAGTGTGCTATGGAACGATCTGCCATTACTGGCTTCGTGGTTTTCATGGGCCCAAAATAACTCATAAAGTGCCAAACCAGAAACAATTGTAGGTGGATAGTGTATACCTTCCTTCAGTAAAAGGTTGCTGGTGGAACTGATTAGAAAATTAGCCATCGTGGGCGAAGGTTTCGCCAATCAAAAATGTGAGAAAACGAGTCAATCAAAGTTTCGGGCGTTGAATGGCGAAAACTTTCCTTGATTTTTTCTTTTAAATAAAGCATGCAATTTGTACTTTTGGTTTCAAATTGTTTCGAAAAACTAAAAAAAAAATCTTCAATGAAAAAAAAATTAAGGTACGAGAAACCAGCCTCCTGCAAACTCAGGCAACGTAAAACAGTCTCATTGATCACAACCTGTTCCAATCTGATATTAGCAATGAAAAGGATTTTAATTGATTCGTTACACCTCGACTCGACTGATGATAGAATAAGACCAGTCACGTTGTGTAACAATCGTAGATCAATTTGGTCATATTAATTCACAACCCTGTCATAGTGTTTCAGCATTCTCAAGAATTTCAAGTACGATTTGCCTCAGCTAATTGCTGCTTTTAGAATTTTATTCAACACAAGCTGATACGATGAAGTAGCATGAAAATTTCATTTTATAAAAATCGTTCAGATTGTATGCTCCAATTAAAATTGAAGATTTAAAAAAAGACACGTTTCCAGTTCAACTAAAATCAAGACTTCAGATCAGGAATTCAAGTTCAAAATTCAATGTCAGTTACAGAATTCAATTATGAATTCGAGTTTCAAATTTCACACATTGAATACAATATCAGATTTTCAGAATCTCAGATTCAGATTCAGATTCCAGATTTCAGATTCAGATTTTTTATTCAGATTTCAGATTCAGATTTCATATTCAGATTTCAGATTTCAGATTCAGATTTCAGATTCAGATTTCAGATTCAGATTCAGATTTAAGATTCAGATTTCAGATTCAGATTTCAGATTTCAGATTCAATTTTCAGACATAAATTTCAGGTTCAGATTTTAAATTCAGATTTCAGATTCGTTAATATATTAACAAACATACACCGCCGCAAGTCAAATCATCGGCTGTAAAATTAATCGAAAACCTGTCCCTCGAAGCTGGTTGCCACGTGCCCACAAACAAAAAGAATTTATCCACTTCCTCTTGCGTAATCCAGGATAACCGAATTGTGCCGTTATTCATGACACACAAAACATGCTGTTGACAACAGCAACAACAAATCAAAAAACAGAACAGCCGGACTGTAAATTTTCGAAAGTAGCAGAACAACATTCTTCTTTTTACGCGCTGATGGCATTTGTTTATTTCATCGGATTCCTCTTTAAGCCCTCCAGCCCAGCATCTTCACGGATTTCTTTGAACGAAAGACCACTACCATTTTTCTCGTTCAATACCACAAACACAACTTTAAAACCATCGACTTTGGTCGCTTTGGCCCGTTTCTTCATTCTCGCACATTTCTTCAGATAAGATCAAAGAGCTTCATTCGGGTTGCACCATAGAGGTGTACTATTTTGTTGGTATTCGATGGGTATTTCCATCGCTTTGGGGTATAAGGCGAAGCCCTGTTAACTATTCTGCAAACATGCAACTGCTTTCCCACGTTTACACGAAAACATTTCAAAGCAAAGCATCGAAATGGCATTGCACTAACATAGAGCATAAACCCCCCTCATTCACTCATGTGGAAACGGAACACTTTTTCTCACTACCCTTTCGTTGATCTTTTGGAGACCCTCTTCTTCACACCCCATAACAATAGCCCATCATCGTTCCACGCAATAACTGTAAATATCCACCGAATTGAGAATCATCTTTCATTACCGTTGTCGCAGCGATCATCTTCCGCTTGCAACGGTGGACACTCATACATGGACAACGCTCCAAAACAGCTCCCCACACAAGAAGCACGCTGACCTATGGGATTGATCTTCCCCCCCCAACCGGGCAGTGATCGAGCTATGACACATCAGATTCAGCTCCTCGGCTTCCTCTAGCAAGAACCGGACCCGTAAACATTGCAACACCTTTCCCAGGCTTTTTATTACAATAAATCCAAACCCCAATTTTCGGAACCCCTCTTGCGTGTAACAACATCATCACACACTATCGCAACATAAATGCGGAAGAAAGCTAGCCACTTTTATGCTCTACACTCCCGGACCACATAATGGATCATAGCCATAATACACACACCTAATCAAGCGAATTCGCAAACCGGCTTCCAGCCATAGAAAAACCTCGCAAAACGAACCGGTAAATACACTACACACAACTTGTACGACCCCGTGCGACGACGCGCGCCAACGATTGCGACTCTCAACCGCCGAGTTCAACACGAAACTAACCTGCCCCTGACTCAGCCGGGCCGAGCCGATCCATCCAAAAGACCCTCCCTCGGTTCGTCGTGAGTTGTTTCGATTGTTCGAAACCGGTGCACGGTGCACGAACGACAAACAAACAAACAACCACCAGAGGAGAAGATCACTCCTTCCACAAAACACCAACCACGAACTGTTTGTTGCTTGCTGCTGGACTGAACTAGCAGAGTTAATAACCCTATACCTACACAGAGAGACAATCTCATTCACACGATGATCATCCAAGTCTTCCTTCAACCAACCGACCGCCATCAGCTCTTAGCGTCTCAAGCCGATGACGAGATGGGAAATCTGGCAAAACCACTTTGTTTTGCTGGATTCTCTTTTGAGCCCTCCTTTGCCGACTAGCCAAGATCGCGATCATCATTCCATCCATTTCATACCAGTCCGGTATAGCAATAGGTACCTCGCTCTCATTTTTTTCATTTAATCGCTCCAGCCGGACCACGTGAATCGCGCTCTTGCTTGCTGCCGAAGCCGGTCGCGGTTCGGTCGGTCGATCGTCGGGCCGCGATAGCAACGTTTGAAGATGCTTCTCTCCTCCAAGAGAGCGTGCCGCGGTTCCATCCTGCTAGAATTTTTTTCAACTAAATATAAGTCAATTATTGCGATCTTTGCTCTAATCAATTACCGGCTACCGAAACGTGAAACTTGTAAATTGTAAGCAATAATAATTGTTGGTGGTTGCAGGTTGACCTCAGTACACCCACGCAACGCGTAACGGACCACCGAAGTTGGCCTATATAGTAGTAAATCTACAAATCTACGAGTTTAATTATTCATTTAAAAAAGCTAGTTCTGTAATCTTGAAAATTTAATCGAATTATATCTTCTAGGCTTGTTGTGTCTGTTATGTCAATGGACGCGATAACTACTGAACAGATCGTCGTGAAAATCGGAGTGGAAAAGTTTTTGAGTCCGGAAAAGGTTCCTACGAAGTTTGAAGACCCTTCCCTCCTAGAAAGGGGGGCCACTAGACTGCCTCAAATTTGTATGGGAAATTTAAAACCCGTGAAATGTCATACGCTGCAGGCTAAAATTGATCCTGGGCCTAGTACAAGATCTCATGCCAAATTTGAGCCAGATCGGACCACGGGAAGGAGTCGCTCAACGAGCCTGAAGTTTTTATGGGATTTTGAGACATTTTGTTCGAGAGGAACATGAAAAAACAGTTTTTCGTCAATAACTTTTGTCTCCTTTGACCGATTGCTTTCAAAAACGGGTTTTCTTAAAGCCGAAATTATGACAAATATTTCATCCGAAGGTTTCATTTCAATTAAAGTTAAGATAAAAAAGTTATTAAGCTCCCGACGGTAGAAGCCGGATTTTAAAAAGATTCAACCGAATCCACTCACTAGTTAATAACATTTACTTTCGGTGGCTTTCTAGATTTTTTAATAGTATTTAATATTTTATTTTATTTTCATTTTTGACTTCAGGCAACAGTGAAATATATTCCTGATTCCCTGAAAGAAGCCATCAAGGAAGGATGGATTACTCTACGCAGAACACCGATCGGTACTCGAGGGAACGAGTTCTCCGTAGATACAGACCTGGTTATAACCAATATCACCATACAAATAATTATTTTCTTCAATGGGATGCTAATCATTTGGATAAAAATTATGTAGTTTTTCACGTAGCGGCTACGTGAAGATTATTTTGGGTGTACTGAACAGATCGACATGAAAATCTGCATGGAAAAGTTTTTGAGTCTGGAAACGGTTCCTACGAAGTTTGAAGACCCTTCCCTCCTAGAAAGGGGGGCCACCATACAAATTGTGGTTAGAATTCCTTTGAACGTAAAACATGGTTGCAGAAATTTATTAGACTACTTTGAATATAATTTAAAAATCGATTTCGTTTTTGGTTAGGATTTGTTGCTTGTGGGTTACATTGATCAGTCTCTATTTTGACGGTTTTAACGAGTTTTCTTGATCATGAAGGATACAAAACATCTTCATAAAACTTATAAATTTTAAATACAAAAAAATTAAATTTTGCCTTCATTCAATTCTTTAGGCCCTCGCACTATTGCTCTTTAACTTTTTTTCGTTCAAACTTTATCATTTGATGGGGTTTCTAGCCATTTGTCCTAGACTGGGTTACTCTTAGAAAACGTCCCTAATTTTTAAATAACAAATTTTTTTCTCAAAATACAACAAAAACTACACCAAAACTATAAATTTACTAAGGAAAAAAGTTGAACTCTCACATAAATCAACCTGCTGCTTCTGAACGCTTTGATTTCATCAGGAAGGGTGTTTGTTTGCGAGCCTTCGAAAAAATAGATATTTCAAGATTAGGAAATTACACTCGAAATTTTCAAAAACCCAAATTAGAAACTCAACATGTAGGTTTTTAAAGATAGAAAAAAGTTTTGAGATATTTTAACTTTAGACAAGGTTATTGATGATTATGTGGAAAAATTTCATGTTGATCAAAGCTACACCGGTGATCAATATTACCCCGTTTTACGGTACTAGGAATAAAATAAAGTGTCAGTCTCCATTTTCCATAGTCAACCTGAAGACAATTACCTATGTACATTGTTTTGTAAGCGTTCGAAGCCCAATGAGTGCTTGAGTAACATGTTGAGTAACATGTTTAACTAGGGTTAGTTGCCCTACTTTAGACTCTTGAAACGGTGGTTTTTAAATAATTAATCATGTTTTTCTCATAAATGAGCATGAGCTTTATATTTTTCAGCAAATTTATTTGTAGTTCATGATCGAATCTGCAAGTTTCAGTAAAAATTTTCAACATAGGATTCGCCGGTATTGAAAGATTTGCAAAGATATGGATGATCGAAATTTCGATCTTTGGACATACTGTTCCTATTTTGGTAGGGGAGAGTGGGGTACCGTGAACCATGGGGAAACGTGGGCCACTTTTAATATCTCAGATGTGTGTTGAGATAAAAATCTCGAACCAACTGTCATCGTCGTCGCTTTGCGTGAGCATATATTTCTATATGATGCTGACTTAAATACGCATCATATGCTTCTTTTATTTATCAAGCTAAAAAGAAGTTAGAAAAATTTTCTTTCATAATTAAATATACACTCGCTATATGCATCGATGGGGAACCTTAAGTTCATATCAAAAATATGCTCATACGCTTATGATCTTAGTTTTGTCATGATCTTTCACGTGGAAAAGGAATTTTTGATGAAACATCAATAAACCACACAAACGCAACCAATTTGCAAATCATAGCATAGCATCTTGAACCACTTATATTTTTATGTTTTTATACACATTCAGAACTTAAAATACGTTTTCCCTATCTGTAAAGTTTTCTTATGCCAAATGAAGAGTTATGAAAAATATTATGTCCATGCTGTATAATGAATTAAGCCAAAACGTTCGCGAGCCAGGTTTTGGAATCTATTTGATCATACACAGCTCTCTTTTTTATTTCATCATCTGAGATTGCTTTGAAATAACGAAATGAATTATGAAATCACAGTATTGGGTCAACTCATAAACTTTGCATGTTATTTGATCAATTTGGATTTAGTGGCCCACGATTCCTCACCATTTTTCAAAATCCAAAAAATATAGCTTTTTTTAAAACAGTCAGAAAGTGGCCCATGATTCCCCACTCTCCCATACTAAACTGGTTCCTTTCATTGGACCTGTTATGTTAGAAATGTTAGAAATGTTCATTATCGGTTCTCAATTGGCAATTTTGTCAAAGTTAAGGTTAATTGTGATACGGTCAAAATTTGGTCAAGGGAAAATCGTGTAAATCGGTGAAATCGTTTATTTAAAAAATCAAATTAAATTTCTTTTTCAAGTTTAATTAGTATAAAATTCAGGAAAAATATTCAGTCAGGCATCCGCTTTTCCAAATCCGAATTGCCGGGCCTAACGCTTAACCCCTGCCATCAGATTTTGTACAGCCACCTTTCCCACCTTCTTCGCCGCAGAAGGCCAGTTTGCCTTGAACTGCTGCTCGTCCTTAGCAGTTTTTTTGGTCTTCTTTAGGTTCCGCTTGACAATAGCACAGTATTTCTCAATTTGGCGGAGCTCTGGCGTGTTGGGAGGGTTCTTGTCCTTGGCAACCACCTGCACGTTGTTGGCGGCGTACCACTCCATGGCCTTTTTACCGTAATGGCAAGATGCCAAATCCGGCCAAAACAGTACGGAACAACCGTGTTTCTTCAGGAAAGGCAGCAGACGTTCATTCAAACACTCTTTCACGTAAATTTCTTGGTTGTCAGCCCCGGAAGCTATGAAAATGCTGCATTTCAAGCCACAGGTACAGATGGCTTGCCAAACCAGATATTTCTTCGCGAACTTTGACAGTTTCATGTGCTTGAAAATATCTGCTACCTTTCCCCTTCCTTTTGCCGTATAAAACTCCTGTCCCGGAAGCTGCTTGTAGTTGGCTTTGACGTAGGTTTCGTCGTCCATTACCACGCAGTCAAATTTCGTCAGCATCGTCGTGTACAGCCTCCGGGATCGCGCTTTGGCCGTCGTATTTTGTTTATCATCGCGATTTGGAGTCACTACCTTCTTGTAAGTCGATAGTCCAGCTCGTTTTTTGGCTCGATGCACGGTTGTAGACGATACACCCAGCTTATTTGCGGCATCTCAGAGAGAAAGGTTAGGGTTTCGCTTGAATCTACCGGCAACTCACTTTGTCGTCTCAGCGGCTTCCGGTTTCCCATTTCCCCCCGATCCAGACTTCCTGGCTGTCGACAAACGTTCCCCAAACACTTTAATTACATTTGTAACGGTTGATTTGGCAACTTTCAGCGATTTTTCCAGCTTAGCGTGCGAGTAGCTCGGATTTTCGCGATGCGCGAGCAAAATTTTGATACGCTGCTCTTCTTCCTTGGACGGCATTTTGACAACTGAAGAGTGAATTCCAAAATCAAAATAGGAGCAACATTTCACACACACACCTTCAAAATGAGGGGTGTTCAGGTTTTTTAAATGCAAAATTGAAAGAAATACGTCAAACTGATATTGACCAAATTTTGACCGTACCACCCTTTACATACTTACATACATACATACCTTTTGTACATACTTTTTTGTATTTGGCATAAGAATGTTTTTTCATAAAACCTTATTTTTATGTTTAATGAAAGAATTCAGTCGTTAAAATTGGACTAATCCCGCGTGAGCTTTCATTACATCGTATGAAACAAAGTATAAAAAAGAGTTTAATTACGAAAAAATACAAAAACTGACATAAACTAATCGCAACTTTATTCCATTTAGAATATTTGTAGCCTGGACAACATATTCTATATATGAAATTCAAATTTTAACGTTGTTTTGATAACTTTTGCAGCAGTTTTCTGTGATTTCTAAAGGTGTTCCATTCGGCGTAATGAAAGCTCACTAGAAAAATACTTAATAAATTTGGATGCTCTATTTACTTAAATGTCATGATTTAGAGATTTTTTTTAACCAAAGATTTGGTTGGTGGCTATCTATCCAAGTTTCTTTTGTAGTCAAAAACGTTTGAATAGTCGTTTGATGGCTTAAAATAAGATAAACAATTTCAAATCTGAACCTTCTAAGTAAGCAGATAGAGACGACGAGTATAAAGTTACATTATCGCAAAAATCAAAGTTAATACTAATCTGATGTACTAGATTTGCCTTGCTGTTTTCGAGAAAGTAAAACACGAAAAAATTATTGAAACAAAGAATTGCATATCCGTTTGAAGTTTGGTTATCATAATCTTTTTAAATAAAATGGAACAAAATATAACTGTCGGAACAAGACTTGTAAAAGTCTTTTTGGCTCCCCCTACTTTATTTACTGAAATGACGTCACAATGGAAAAACTGATAGGTGAAAGTGATTTGTTTACCATTTGTCACAGCTTCCTTTATGACGTTTTGCACATGTCAAAATCGACCAACACTTACTGTGGGAGCCACTTCCCTAGAATGATGCATTTTTTTAGGAATACATTTAAAAAAATATTATTAATTGGGAATAGTTCACATGATGAAAAGAAAAAAATTACTTAAGTTGAAAGTGTTCAACTCCTTGAGTAAGTGATGAAAGGTTATCAGATATTTTCTATCCCCTCCGGCGCTCCACGTTGTTATCGCCGTATCTTGAGAAAATTTTAATTACACGTCCAACAAAGTTTCGACCCCAACCGGGAAGCATCATCATAATTATAATGTTTACTTCTTGAGCAACCCTGCAGAGGCCCCAGTGAGACATAATGTTATTCTTCCGCGCTGGACAGGTCCTTACCCGGTCGTGACAGTTTTGTGCTCCGGATATGCTGGCAGCAGGACCGGATGGAGAAAGCGTCGGCAAAATGAAGGACCGGTCGGTCCATCCAATCCGTCAGTCAGTCAGTCAGTCAGTCACTATGAATGAAAGGGTCAAAAGGTAAATTACCTTCGTTATGATGCTGGGAAAGCTTGTCTTTACTCCATAAGTTATCTAGCGGGAGGGGGTTGAAAAACCAGCAAACAGACAGAGACTTCCTCTTACTTGAAAGTACTTCAGTAACCCGTTGGACCTTTTTGAAGAAAGAAAATACATAATAGCGAAAAAGTTGTTGGAGGGTCACCAAACAATGCAACTTTTCTTCCATTTTTTGTTGTTGTTGTTGTTTATCGCAGAAGAGTGGTCAAAATCCTTGAGTAAGTACTGGAAGGAAGGATTATTAAAAATTCATTTCTCTGCTCGCCATTGTGAGCTTAATTTTTTCTCTGCATTTGTAAGAGTTTGTTTTTATCAGTGGGATTACCGGGAGCTGAGAACAACTTGAGTTTTTTTCCTGCCCTGAATAAATTATCCTTCTTTAAAGGTGTTTTCATAGAATTATTTTTAATAACCGCCCACTTCTATGTTTAAAAATTGTTCTTCATCCTTTTTATTGAAGGTATATACTGCACATTAGGGAGGCAGCCAAAACGGCCTTATCGAATCTGAAAAAACGACCATATATATTTTGTAGATTGGCTCAATAAACTGAACTGTGCGAAGTTTCAGCTCGATCGGACTTGAATCAGGGCTTCAAAGAGCTCATATTTACGGTTATTAATCCTCAGAATAACCCGAACAGACTTTGATGCCTTAATCGATAGCAAATTGTAACCAAAGTTAGCTATCAATGCCAAAATGAAAAGAATGTTTGTATTTGTATTTGTTTTTTGTTTAATTCTTCGCGACGACAAAATTAAATTTAACTTAAGTAGGATGTTGAAGAAAGATTGCAAACCAATCACCAAATTAAAGCATTGATTGCAAAAAGATTGCACTATAACATGTTGATTTTTCCACGACTGCTAAATAAGGCATCGTTAAGGTTTCATTTATTTCCAATGAGCAGTAATGTGAGATAGAAATGATAGCAAAGTGCTAAATTTACCCATAATTTCCGAATTTCGCTAAAAAAAGGCATGATATTTAGCGAAATTCTGAATAATTGTTCTCGAATAAAGTGGTATAGGAGACAAATTTTGGTTTCACTAAAATATTTGAATTTCTCGTTTAGTTATCCTTTTTTGAAAAAAATTGGAAAAACAAGAAACTTAAGTAAATGGAGCAACAACATTTTTCAAATATTTGTCCTATTTTATCTACTGATTGCTTTCCTCAAACATAAAAATATAAATTTCATGAACAAACCTTCTTATGCCAAAGACAAATAATTTTTCCTTCTTCTACCTTCCTTACTTCTAGTCGCTCATGGTTGAAAATATCGAGAACAGATACGTACATCATTTATAAAAATCTCAAAATTCACCAATCATTCAGAAAAACATCGATCAACCTTTCTCGTTGAATCAAATTTTCCCCAACACAAATCTGTGCTCCTGCCTGATGGAACTGTCATCGTGAAAATTCCCCGGTTGTCGCACCAATCTACTTGAGTGCCATAATTATGCAACCAATGCAATGGAAAACCAACGGAAGGAAATATGGAATTAACATCGGCATTGTTCTTAGAAATTGACGACGGATTCGGCGATGGAAAGAAATTTTAACTCAATTATAACTTTCCCATTATGCGAATGCGAATGCCTTTGTGTCGAGCGATGAAGTTTTAATTGAATCGCCTTTTTTCGCTGCTAAAAATTTGACATTCAACGAACTCACCTTCTTCATTTTTTTAAATTATATGTAACGGATTTCAGAATACGTTTGAATAATTTGACAAAACCTTTTGATAACCTTTTGTCAACAGGTGTAGCTGAATCAATCGCTGTACTGTAATTTTTGAGAAAATTCAGACTTAAGATAAACGATTTTGGCCTTAAATGCTACATCTTTATTTTAAATGTTTAAACCCCAAACTGAATTCGTAGATTCTTGCTACTGCCTATTTTTTTGTTCTTAATTTTCTGCTTTGTCAATCTTTACTTTTAATATTGGATGGAACAACATATATTATAAATATGCAACGATACTTTTGAGATCTGAGAAATGAATTTCATCAATAACCAGAATTTTCGGTAATTTTCAATGGCTCAAAAAAGCATCAGTTTTTCATTCTACCTAGAGAAAGGGGTAGGGTCAAGTGGGGTAATTATGAACACGGGGTAATTCCGAACAAGTGCCATACGCGCTGCTGTTGGGGATGAATGAACACAAAAAGTTCCAAAAGTGATAGTTTAACATCCGATTGATAGTTGTAAGCTGTTTCCGATCTGTTTTCAAATCATAATGATATCATTTCAGATGTTTTAAGAAACTATTACCTCGTGAAACGGAAATCGTTTTCGACAATGTTCAATGTTTTGAATATCTGATCAAAGGAAATCCAGCTGGAATGTTGTTATCACCTGTTTTATATCCAGTTTATAATGCTCTGTCTGGATTTCGAAGAAATTTTGAAAAAAACTAATCGCACTGACTCACAGATGAGTGTTCATATTTACCCCATAGTTTTCGTCCTATGGGGTAATTATGAACACATCTTCTTATGCATTTTCTGACATTTCTAATGCTTTTGAATGGTCAAATGATTCATTCATCAACTTAGGGGGCCATTCACAAATTACCCAAGCATTTCCAGACCCCTTTCCCCCTCCTCACCTTGTAAAAAATTTCTTAAAAAACTACTCTCCTCCCCTCTTCTATAAGATCTTAACACATTAAGGACCGTGAAGAAATGTAAGCCAGGAAACATCAACACTCGGCATTTATATCCCAGAATCCACTGGATCAAATTTAATATATTTCATAATTAAATTAGGTCTGCAATGTGTTAAGTTTTGTTTTTTTTTTTGAGAAATTGATTTTTTTTCTTCTAAAATGAGATTCGGATTTAGAAAAAAACTGTGCCAGTTCTTTTCAGTCTGTGAAAAAAACTTTTGAACCCCTTTTTATTCAAACTGAAAATAAAATTTCAAAAATGAAAAAAAAGGAATAAAACAGAAAGTTTGAAAAAAAATCTCAATCCGTAACCAAATTTAAACAAGTCTTAATTTTGTTTAAATAAATAGTGATAAAAACTTGCTTTTCGTTGGTAGAAATAAGGCAGTCAAAAGTTTTACCGGTAATACCAAAACCGAAAACCTATATCCCAGGAATAGTTCTCTAATACCGAATACAGGTTTTACGTGCTTCCAAAATCAGGTTTTTTTGGTAATTGATAAATGACAAGGTTATAAACCAGACTTGAAGAAATGTTTAATTTTACTAAATATTAAATTCACCGTTTGTTTACAAAATGTTTGCTGATCGAGCTTTTATTCATAACTGAGTGAAATTTAACATTATTATGAACCTTAAATCTCTGTGGTCAACTGTAAAATATATGAAAAACTTTGAAATTTAATTGGTGAATAAGTCCACAAAGCAATCATCAATTTTCCTGTATGTTTGGACAACATGCTACTATTCAGAACATTAGAATTACAGCAAATATTGATTGTTTATGTGTTACATCCGCATATCAAAGATCCAAAATCTATTTTCTTGCAGTCTAATATTTATTCTTAGATACTTTTTCAATGGCAATTTGTTCGGATATTTTTTTTTAAATTTGGCGCAAAATGAATATCTTTTGGTTGAAGATTTTCTCTTTCAGTTTGTTGAGGAAAACTTTGGAAGTACTTAATTTTTTTTTAAAGAATAGAGCTACTTATGTGAAATTTTACACGGGTGATAAAAAAAAATTTATAAGTGTAAATATTTTTCAAAATTGTCGATCATATAGAACTGACAAGCCTTGTAAAAAATGACTGTTCACTGATCCAAGAAGATTTTAATGAGTGTTTTTGTGAAACAACCATTTTAAAATATTTTCGAATTTTCTGTATATGTATAGGTTTTAATTTTATGATACCTCGCACGTACGTGAAAAGCCTAGCCCACGACATTTTGATGAAGATGTTTGCTGCACACTTTTTAAACGGATGTAAAAACTATCGAGTAGCCTAACTCTTCTAAAATTTCACACGTACGGAGAGGTCCTATCAAATAAAATGTTCTGTAAAAACATAAAGAAACGGAAAAAAAGAAACCAACCAAAACGTAAAAGATGCAACAAAGAAATTTAACTTTCGAAACAAAAGATAGAAAAATATCAATAAAAAAGAACACTAAATAGCTATTTTTCTATTGTTTTACATCTTAATTTTGATTACATTTGTTTATTTTGCAAGTTTTATACATGAATTGAACCCATTTTCTAATAACTACTAATAATGTTCATTATTTGGTGTTGAATTGAGATTTTCTGACACCATATAATTCATATTTGACAAGTCTCGGGGTAAATATGAACATAGTCCGGGGTAATTATGAACAGAGTTTGGGGTAATTATGAACATAATTTTTTGACTAAAAAATCATCATACACCGCTTGCTATGGATAAATGTAACAAATAACTACTGTTACTTTTCAAAAATTTTACACCAAGTTCGTAATCCGTGTTCATAATTACCCCCTAGACAGTGGGGTAAATATGAACAGACGGGGTAATTATGAACAGACGTCTCAAGGACAGAGGTTGCGACCAAAAAACAAAAGTTGTTCTACAGAATGGTAAAGAGCACGGAAACATTCATTGATGGCAGCTTTTCAGAGTTTGCGATAAGAAATAAACATATGGTGACTGTGAGTGTGCCAAATGAAGAAATTTTGTTCATAATTACCCCACTTAGCCCTAACTTCCAACAAAAAATATTTTTTATGTGTAGGTAGTACAATAGAAACCGAGGGAAAATTCAAATTGCTTGGCACATTTATACACATTTAGCGCCATAAGGTATAAAAGCATAGTTGCAGTAATTTTAGGCTATTTCTAATAAAATTTTACACATTTTCTATATCTGGCGATTAGAAATGTACCGAAAATACCGCCGAAAAGCCGTTAAGCCGAATATTCGGCTCACCGAATAGTTAAGCGAGGTATTCAGCCGAATAGGCCGAATAAACCGAATATCTACTACAGACTTGTAAAATTTTTCAAATGATTTTGGATAGTTTATAAAATACTAGCTGATCCCATACGAACTCCGTTTCGCTTTTAACTTGGAATAGTCATGAACTGTTTGTATGAAAGTCATTTGCCAAGCATTTTCCAGATGCACTTCCGAATTCATTGTTAAGTAGTAATTGCAAAAATATTGGAGATCACTTTTTCTGTCGTCTGCTACTAAATTTGAAATCAGGGATCAATTGACCCTCCAAACACCCCCGTGTATAAATTCAACTCGATCATTGCATAACAACGCAATTATTGCTAAAAAGTTAAACACCTTTCGGTGGCCTCTTATACAATTTTTGATACCTGAAATCGATTACCCGTCCCTCAAAACTCCCGTGTGCAAATTTTCAAAGCAATCCATTGCATAATAACGTCAATATTGCTAAAAACAATGAAAAATAAATTTATATGGACGACCCCTTTCGTGGACCCCTGGCAAAACATTTGACATCTGGAATCGATTGTACGTCCCTGAAAACTACCGCGTGCAAATTTTCATCCCAATCCGATGTATAATAACGACGGTATTGCAAAAATATTGAAAGGTTTATATGGACAACCCCCTTTGCCGGCCCCTTACACTAAATTTAGTACTTGAAATCGATTCACCGTCCCTCAAAACTATCATGTACCAATTTTCATCCCAATCCG
This sequence comes from Uranotaenia lowii, assembly GCF_029784155.1. Lineage (NCBI taxonomy): Eukaryota > Metazoa > Arthropoda > Insecta > Diptera > Culicidae > Uranotaenia > Uranotaenia lowii. The sequence goes on from NC_073691.1 coordinate 147,925,402, forward strand.
ATGTGTAATAACGACAATATAACATTAACAGTGAATAGTTAATATGGACGACCCCTTTTGCCGGCCCCTTACACTGAATTTTATACCTCAAATCGATTGCACGTCACTCAAAACTATCGTGTACCAATTTTCATCTGAATAGGATGTATAAGAACGTCAATATCGTAAAAACAGCAAACAGTTATTATGGATGACCCCTTTGGCCGACCCCTTACACAAAATTTAACAACTGAAATCGATTGCTCGTCTTTCAAAACACTCATATGCAAATTTTCAACACAATCCGACAAAAAATTAAGTCAATATCGCGAAAACAATATTTGTCTTGTATGGACGACCCCCTTCAGAAGGGGTCATCCGAAAATCTGAAAACATTTTTCATCTTTCCTAGTCCCAATGAGCATCCATGCCAAATTTCAGACCTCTAGCTCTTAAGACGGCTGAGTCTATAGAGGACAAACAAACAAACAAACAAACAAACAAACAAACAAACATACAGAAATTGCTTTTTATATATATAGATAGATTCAAAAGTAATGTTGTAAAAGCTACACAATAGACTGCCTCAAATTTGTATGGGAAATTCAAAACCTGCAAAATATTATGCGCTGCAGGCTAAAATTGATCCTAGTCCTAGTACAAGATCTCATGCCAAATTTGAGCCAGATCGGATCACGGGAAGGGGTCGCTCAACGAGCCTGATGTTTGTATGAGATTTTGAAACATTTTGTTCGAGAGAAACATGAAAAACCAGTTTTTCATAAATAACTTTGATTCCCTTCGGTCGATTTCTTTCAAAAACGGGTTTTCTTAAAGCCTAATTTATGAAAAACATTTCATCCGAAGACTGAATTTCGATAAGAGTTAAGATAAAAGAGTTATTAGGCTTCAAAAATGGGCAAATTTTTTTAAGGAAGGTATTCATCACTGTTCATGAGTCGGGGCGGTCGAACATATCGTCGCCTCATTAACACTGATGAATACCACCGTTAAAAAAATTTGCCCATTTATGAAGCCTTATAACTTTTTTTTTCTCGAGGGATTTTAAGCATCGTTATGGCTTATTCATCCCGAAAGCCTTATAACTTTTTTACCTTAACTCTTATTGAAATGCAGTCTTCGGATGGAATGTTTTTCATAATTTATGCTTTAAGAAAACCCATTTTTGAAAGAAATCGACCGAAGGGAATCAAAGTTATTGATGAAAAACTGGTTTTTCATGTTTCTCCCGAACAAAATGTCTCAAAATCCCATACAAACTTCAGGCTCGTTGAGCGACCCCTTCCCGTGATCGGATCTGGCCCAAATTTGGCATGAGATCTTGTACTAGGACTAGGATCCATTTTAGCCTGCAGCGTATAGCTTTTTCAAAACCCGGGTCATTTGGGGCACTCTACTACACAATCATTAAAAACTTGTGGTTTCAGCAAAACATCTTAGGTGTATCCGCGTATCTTTCAGTGTAGATCGTACAGGAGAATACTGACAAGTATCGCTTAATACTTTGATTTAGTTTATTCCAGATTTTCTGGATATATTCAGTCTTGCCCATAAATCCAGTAAAGATTCCAGATAAGTCAAAACTCCTAAAATTTTGTCAGATTATTTGCTAAATCAAATAAAAAACGTAAATTTCTCTTTAAAAACTTTTAGATTTTATGTTCAATAACAATTTAAAAAAAATCATAATAAACTTGAATTTTGCCCTTTTTTAATATTTTGTTTTCAAAAATCGTACTGAATGCCTGACCGTGTGGATACGTGTGGTTGAAAGTATGACATATGTTTAAGGTTGAAAATCATCTTTCTTCTCCACAACTATTTTGAAGATATCTTGCTCAAATTCGACCTTCATCTAATTCAATATCAAAGAAGCAAATTCAAACAGCTTGGCACCTGTTTCGACATGTTTTGTCCCAGATTTCACAGGAACGCCATCTCTTTGGGGATAAACGCCCTAGAAGCGACTAGATTAGAAAGACCCCTACTTAAAAAAATATACTGTAATACATCATCCGATAATATCATCTGGTTGAAAATAATCGATTCAAAACATGAGAGAGAGTCATTAATATGGAAGAAATAGAATGCATTGAAATAATCGCTAAAAAAATTTTTTCATTGAAAACTCAAAAGAATATTCGACCGAATATTCGGCCGAATATTCGTTTGGCCGAATAGTTGAAAAGGTGAATATTCGGTATTCGGCCGTTCGCCGAATACCACTATTCGGTACATTCGGAAAAACATAAAGATGCTGCATACAATCAGGGGTTAAAAATTGTTACGTACATTTAATTTACCGAAATCTTAAAAACAAATATTTTTACGGATGAATAATGTGCGGACTGGTCCTCAGTCCGGAACCGATGCCTGCGGGCCGTAGGACCACACCCGGCCGGGGGAACTACACCGTGTGCCACTGGGTTTGTTCACTCGCCCTTGCTTGCCGTCTGACTGCGTACACGCTCGTGTCGAACGAAGAAGCATGATGTTTCGGTATGATCCATTCACACATCCCCCTCCTATCACAAAAATTGGAAAAATATAACTGAAAAGATGTTTTGAAGCCGATTGTTTTTTATTAAGTTTAAAATTATGACACATAGTGAGCGCCTATCATAAACTGCCTACGCTAATATTCAGCATCTTACTATAATTTGCAACAAATTTATTGCAGTATGCAAATAGTATTTCCCATTCTCCGAGAACAAGAGAAAGAAGATCTTATAAGCCAAGACAAAAAATCACACTGCAAAGATAAAAAAGGTCATTATGGTCTTACGTCGTTTCACGAGATTTTTGTTTATATTTCGCTTTAATGTGTTTTTATTATTCGACAAATATTCCGCGATCAACATAATCTTTCAAATTTGGATTAAATTACGTAGAAAAGAATATCTTACCTCTCATTTCAGTTTGAAAATTGTTCGCACTTTTGATCGAATGATGAAGTTCATCATGCGACATGATCGCAAAATTCCTTCAAAATATTTTCGACAGAAGATAAACAAAATATTATCAAACATCTGCGAGCTTTGACTGCTTTTCTGCTTTAATCGTTATCACTGTTAATGATTTAATCCCATTTTTACTTCATGTATTTAACTCATATTACTCGTTTGATGGTTAATTATAATTTCAAACCGACCTCTCAATCTGCTTGATTATTCATTTTATAATATCCGTTCTCGTTACACCTTTTTATCTTAAGTTATACTCATAATCTTTGTTTCTAGCACTTTACACAAGCTGATTTTTTTCAGTGTCCAGCTGTTCTCTCATCGTACTTGTTTATTCATTTATTACGATCCAGAGCTGTCTTTCAACGCACTTTTCAATTTCAAATTGTTTTCTCAACTTACTTCACATTCAAATAGTTGACTACAAGCAGTTCTTTTGACTGACTTTTTGTTCATTCTTATCTCAAACTGTCCTCTAAACGCGCTTTCCAATTTTAAGTTGTAAATCTTGAAAGTCGTATCTTTGTATCAAAGCAGTCCTCTCGACTCACTTTCTGTTCATCCTTATCTCAAGCTGTCCTCTCAACTCGCTTGGTTTAAACTAGATAAGATTCTTAAGCTGTCCTCTCAACACGCTTAAATGTTCATTTGAAAAGATACAAAGCTGTCCTCTCAACGCGCTTTTCAATTTCAAGTTGTCATCTCAACTCACTTGAAATTCGTATCTTTGTATCAAAGCAGTCCTCTCGACTCACTTTCTGTTCATGCTTATCTCAACTCGCTTGGTTTAAACTAGATAAGATTCTTAAGCTGCCATCTCAACACGCTTAAATGTTCATTTGAAAAGATACAAAGCTGTCCTCTCAACGCGCTTTTCAATTTCAAGTTATCCTCTCAACTCACTTGAAATTAGTATCTTTGTATCAAAGCAGTCCTCTCAACTCACTTTCTGTTCATTCTTATCTCAAGCTGTCCTCTCAACACGCTTAAATGTTCATTTGAGAAGATACAAAGCTGTCCTCTCAACGCGCTTTCCAATTTCAAGTTGTCATCTCAACTCACTTGAAATTCGTATCTTTGTATCAAAGCAGTCCTCTCAACTCACTTTCTGTTCAATCTCACTTCAAGCTAACTTCCAAACTCGCTTAAAATTCGTACACTCAGGCAAATTCTTATTATAATCTTCATAAGATGCATCTTGTTCGGGCACGGCCGATGGGGGGGGTTCGGATTTCGGGGTATTTCTTCCCGTCTCTCGTCGACGGCATCCACCAACAGCAAGAATCCGGTAAGTCGCCGATACTTTCTGGCACAACAGCTGATGACACCCGTTGGGGGAGCAATTTTGTTTGCACTCTTCGGTGTACGTTGATGAGCACTAATTACCGTATAATTCGATTGTACTTATGTTGCACGCACTTAGGACTCGATTTCGGATAAACTTTAACCTTTAGATATAATTAAGTCGCTTGGTTGGACTTATTCGATATTTTATTGGGAACGAAGTAAAACCCGTGCTTTCAATTCAACTTTACTTTCTATTCTAACTAATTAAAATGGCTTACATACTATTGTGTGAACTCTCTCCGCGATGTTCGCTATGTTGCGAGAGAGAGTTGATCTTATGCTAAGGTACGATCACAAATAATGGTGTTTACGAGCAAATGGATTAAAGTGTCAAGTGAACATAGATTAAGACACATATTAAACAACAAGAACATTATTCATGACCGGTGCAGTACCGATCATTCCGGCCACCTTGAAACTACAGTTTCAACACTCCCTGCTCCCGAGGAATTTCTGCATGCTTCTTCGACTGGATTCAAGGACACAGCGTGTTTGTCGCATATCGAGGAACCTTCTTCGTCTCACGTCGGAACTGGTTCAGAATCTGTGGACGACAAAAAGGACCCGGTAGAACGAACGGCGTAGGGTAAGATTATAGGAACGCTAATCACCTATTAGCGCCCCTTTGGCGCGTTGAGCAACGTTCGACGTGCTCTACCGATCATTGGAGACTCTGCTGGCGCTGTAGATGGATTTGGTCGTCATACGAGGTGAACGATGAGATTCTGCAACGATGTACGACAACGGGAGATCTGGAATCGAAAAAGACCCGGTAGACCGAACGATATGGAGAAAGTAATAGGAACGCTAATCACCTGTTAGCGCTTCCTTAGCGCGTTGAGCAACGTTCGGCGTGCTCTACCGGTCTTAGAAGATTCTGCGTTGTGGCTTGGTAAATGGCGATGAATACGTAGTGATAGTCTAGGATAGGATCTGCAATCGACAAAGAACCGGTAGATCGAACAAGAAAATGTGACAACTTGGAACGCTAATCACCTATTAGCGCTCGACATGCGCAGTGAGTCACATTCGGCGTGCTCTGCCGGTCTTTGTAGATTGATCTCGATGAAAATACCGCAAATGGGTGAAATTAGTAGAACATGGATCTGTAAGCAACAAAGACCCGGTAGATCGAACGGTTGGAGTAAAGTTATAGGAACGCTAATCACCTTTTAGCGCTCTATAAGCGCGTTGAGCACGTTCGGCGTGCTCTACCGGTCTTTGTAGCTTGTACTAGTTGTCGGGGGTTGTCACGTTGACCTGTTGACTGCTGGCGGTGAATAAGATGACAATCTCGCTTGGCTGACTGAATGACTCCATCTCGACCTTGATGAAGTCTTGTAGAGCGATCGAGTGGCCGTGAGGTGGCGGAACAGGGCCAGTTTTCCAATAACGACGATTGCCATGCAGGGTTTTCGGGGAAGTTGGAGGAATGTAGATACCTGGACAGTTCACTAGCTGTGATTTGCACTTCCGGAACGCGTCTCCTACTGAGCCCATCAGTATCCTTCTGGATAGCAGTTAACCGATTAGCAGCAATAGTTCTCCAACGATGTCGTGGCGGCTTTGGTATGCGGAATTCCGTTGGCAGGATAGGTGCGCATAACCCCAGACAGGTAACTGACGGCTGCTTGGCTAAAGGGACAAAGTAGCAGCAGGATTCACAGGCAGCGTCTTCTCCTTTGTCGTTGACCTTAGCGGCGCTTGAAGGCGTGTTGGACAGCTGACTGTGTTGAGCGACGGAACCGACGAGCAGCGTATCGTTGAGCGCGTATCTTGAATTGGGCTCACAGGATGCGTCGAATACCACGCGTTCATTGGTGGTTTTGCTGGCTTCCTTGAGCACCGGGTGATGTGGCAGATAGCAGTGTGGTTTGTCGTCAACAGAATCGATGCGGTGCCTTTTTCCGGGTTGAGCGTGACTTCCAGGGATTTTGTGGTGTGCATTTCTGGTGGAGTTACGTTGTGTGGCCTTCGTGTTCGATTCTCCAAGGGTGGTTTGTGGATCATTAGACCGGGAATGGCAGGCAACGTATCCTTCGTCGTGGATTTGAGTGGTGGAGGGTTCAACGTTCATCCTTTGGCTCCCATCGGTGGTGTCCATTGGCCGGAACTCCCCAGGAATCGTTTCTCGGGTTTGATCAACGGTGGAGAGGAAGCACGCTCGCGGTGCGGTGGTGGAGCTGGAATCCACTTTGCCAGAAACTGTCCAGCCAAAGAGGGTGTCCACCAAAAACGGAGAATTATCACCAAGAGAGGCGTACGCCTGTGTGAAACTCGTGGTAACATTCTCCACCGATGATCATGTCGATTGTTGCTGGAACGTTGAACTGAGGATCCGCCAATGGAACCTGTGGCATTTTCCAGGCAGTTGTATCGATCGGGGATGTGGGAAGATGGGAGGTTGGCTTCTTCATGACGAGGAAATCGAGTGTGGTGGAGAAGTCGCTGTTCCTGGATACGATTTTGGCAGCTAACCTTTTTCTGATGCGTTTGACTGACTCTCCAATTCCGGCAACTGCGATGTCCACGGGAGTTTGTTGGGTGGCGAGTTCGTTCGCCAGCTTCCTGGTGATAAAGTTGGACATTGCTGCGGAATCTAGAAGAGCTCGTGCTGGAATCTTTCTGCCGTATCGGTCGACAACTAACAGCGCAACTGTCTCCAATAGAACCGTCGAATTTGAATGCACGGATAGATTTATCGTTGGTGGGTTGAGTGAACCGCTCGGACCTGGATTCACTTGTGGGAGCTGTGATCTTTCGGGTGAGAACTCATTCGGTGGTGCTGCTTGGTCGTGCAACATAGTGTGATGCTTCGCTTGGCAAATCCTGCACAGAAACTTGGACTTGCAGGATCTTGCCTGGTGGTTTGCGCGAAAGCAATTCCAGCAAAGGCTGTGCTGTGTCACAAGCTCTCGCCGTTGGGAGCTTGACAGGTTCGAAAATGCTGGACATTGGTGAAGCGGATGTGTTCTCAAACAACAGTGGCATGACAAAGTGCTAGATTGAGTTTGGGATGTGACAGTATTCACAACAGATCGGATGGAAGCTGGTTTCTTCGGGATTTGTCCGGCCACCTTGGAAACGGTGGGCGCTGCGGAACGATGCTGGAGATCGCTGTCCACGGATTTCAACATCCGGACCTGGTGGATGAGAAACTCGATGAGCTCGTCGTACTTCACTTCATCTTTCTGTCGAGTATCCTGCTCCCATGCGCGAATCGTCGCCGAATCCAATTTATCCGTCAGGATGAAGATGAGCGGAGTGTCCCAATGATCTATCGGTTCACCTAACTTCCCCAGTGCCTTGACGTGTCGCTGGAAGTCATCAACCAGTGTGTTGAGGTCCTGTGCTGACTCATGCTGGATCGGTGGAAGGTTGTACAGGCCTCGGAACAGCTCCTTTCTGAGGAATCGCTTGTTGTCGTAGCGCTTTTTCAATGCATCCCACGTCGACGCATAGTTATCGGCTTGGATATCCACAGACTCGAACGGTTTTCTTGCCTCTCCTTCCAGCGACTGCAACAGATACTGCAGCTTGTTGACGATCGGTATGTCCTCGTTGCAGTGGATCATCGAAATGAAATTGTCGCGAAATGATATCCATCGCGATTCATCCCCGCTAAACTTCGGTAGATCGATTTTAGGCAGCCGATGATGGAAACTGGAAGACATGCTATGAGAAGTCGATGCGTGCATGATCGTCGAACTCAGAAGATGCTCCCTGATTTCCAGCTTTGACAGCAAAAAACCTTTCGCTTTGCAAAACCGATCCTCGAAATCCGCCCGGAACTCCAAATGCGCCTCGAACCGTTCTTCGATGTCACCCATCTCGATGTCGTTCTGCACGTTCAAAAACAACTCGTTGCATTTGTTAAGAGTCTCCAAACGTACCGAAACCTGGCAGCAATCCCGTTCATAGGTGTAGTCCGAGATGAACTTCTCCACCACATCTCGCTCGGCACACGCTCGTCGTCTCGTCAGAAGGTCCGCTGCTAGTTTTTTCTCCGCCTTGCTAGTCATCACTCCACACCACTCAAATCACACGTAATTGCACCAAAAAAGACCGTAAATGCCAGCAACGATTGAATTTCGGATGTGATTTGTGAGTAAAAATCTCCAAAATATTTTTATTTTATTCGAGTTGCTATCCTTTTGGACGGTACTGTAGTCAGCAACTTGTATAAACGCCGCCCACCAATGTAACAAACGTCTCAAAATTAACAGCTAAAGCGATTTTGAAATTTTTCCAAAAATCCAATTTTAAAACCGTCGCTATACTTTTGCGCGATACTGTAGTCTAGTCACTTGGCTGAATGCGTCTCAGCAATATTTCAGTGTATCAGTGACCACTCAAAATGAATTTTAATTTCGATCAAAACTTCCAATTTTCTAAGTTTTGCTATAATTTTGAACGACACTGTAGAGTGCACCACCCTAGATGCACTTGCAATTCGCCGCAGAGCTGATCTTTAGCCACAAAATGCAATTTTATAAAAAAAAAGTTTTTGATTTTCCCTTGTTGCAAAACTTTTGCGCTGTACTGTGTTGCAAACTACTTGTACTGCAGTGTAATTCTACGTTTGTTTTGATCCGACAACAAATCATCAATCAAGTGATGAACAATCCGTGTCGGTTAGTTTGAGCGCAAAATTTGCGGAATATTCCGTTGGCCAAGTGAAAATAGGCCACAATAGTGTTCCTAAGTGAGAAAATCACAAAGCTGGCCTACCTTGGTGTTGATTTCGTACAAACCACAACTGCTATGGCGCTCGAAAGATGGCGATTTTCCTGTTCCTCTGCCGGTCCTGATGTGTTTCTGTCCTCGAATCCGGCTGCGAAGGACCAAATGTTCGGGCACGGCCGATGGGGGGGGTTCGGATTTCGGGGTATTTCTTCCCGTCTCTCGTCGACGGCATCCACCAACAGCAGGAATCCGGTAAGTCGCCGATACTTTCTGGCACAACAGCTGATGACACCCGTTGGGGGAGCAATTTTGTTTGCACTCTTCGGTGTACGTTGATGAGCACTAATTACCGTATAATTCGATTGTACTTATGTTGCACGCACTTAGGACTCGATTTCGGATAAACTTTAACCTTTAGATATAATTAAGTCGCTTGGTTGGACTTATTCGATATTTTATTGGGAACGAAGTAAAACCCGTGCTTTCAATTCAACTTTACTTTCTATTCTAACTAATTAAAATGGCTTACATACTATTGTGTGAACTCTCTCCGCGATGTTCGCTATGTTGCGAGAGAGAGTTGATCTTATGCTAAGGTACGATCACAAATAATGGTGTTTACGAGCAAATGGATTAAAGTGTCAAGTGAACATAGATTAAGACACATATTAAACAACAAGAACATTATTCATGACCGGTGCAGTACCGATCACATCTTATGAACCGCTTTTTAGAGTGTAAAATAATGTTTCATTAGAGTCTTATGAAATTCTTTCAATTTTCATACGATGTTCTTATGAAAAATAGAAGACACGGCATTGTGAAAAAATGATGAACACATTCATTCATAGCATCAGTTTTTTTCATCATCTAACAATACGAAGCAATCGCCAGTTCATAGTTATTATAGTTTTCATTCAATGTTAAATGTTATTGTTATCTCCGGAATGGTAATAAGTTCGATTTGATGTTTTTTGTGTGAACGTTTAATATATTAGTAAACTAAAATACATTATTTGTTTACTTCTCAGCAAGGTGATCGGCAAAAAACGAAAGGTCTATGATGTGCCAAAAAAAAGACTTTGATGGAGCCGTCTGTTGATGCGCTGCTGATGGTGACCATAAGGATTTAATTTTAAAAAAATTTGCAAACAATAAAGTGAATGTTTTCAGCATGAAATATCTAGAATTTTTCTTATTACAAAGTGATTTACTGTTTCCATACGAATCTCTTATGAAAAGCAGCAACCTCTCATTGAAGTAGGCGTTCATCTTCAGAATTCATTCGCGTCATAAGACAATCTTATGAATTTCATTAACTTTTCTTATGGCGCCACTTCATAAGAGAATCTTATGGCATACATAATAGTATTTTTCTGAGTGTATCATTTCGAAATTCTTTAAATCGCCAAACCAGCATTCTCAAATTTCCCGTAGCACTATATTTTCACTGCTTTTCGAACAATATTTCCAATTTAAATCATCGGTCACTGCTATTTCTAAGTTCAATTACGTTTTTTCCACAATGAATAAAAAAGTTACCCATTTTAACAACACTTTTTTCGCAGTGGGTAAATTCTTCAGGTGTATTATTTTTATGTCCGAGCGATAGAAATTTTTTCATCGTGTACCTTCCATGGCTTGTTTTTTTTTTCTCTTAGGTTCGATTTTTATTATGATTCCGATTCTTACGGACCATATTAATAACATTTTTATAATACCTGCCACGGTCGCCAAATGTGCGGACTGGTCCTCAGTCCGGAACCGATGCCTGCGGGCCGTTGGACCACACCCGGCCGGGGGAACTACACCGTGTGCCACTGGGTTTGTTCACTCGCCCTTGCTTGCTTGCTAATCCATTCACACAAATAATTACTGTTAACTGACGTGTATTGCAAATCAATCATATTCCAGCATGTGGATACGAAGATGTCAAGGTGTTACTTCGATTAGACTGAATTACGTTAACGTTTAAAAAAAATCTTAATTCTGAAACCATGTTATCCCCCTATTATAATCATTATGTGTGTGTGACAACTAGATAACGTTATGCTATAACTTATGTATATTAAATTTATTAAGTGCTATGGTGTATAAATGCAACATCGAAACTAAGCTTTCCAGAATACATCTAAAAGTATCCGAGCCAGGTAAATCAGGGCATTTTTACCCAAAAACCTGGCAAAATCCGGGCATTGGGTTTAAAAATTATGTATCAACTCATAAAACCTGGCAATTTTCGAGAAAATCCATCCAAAACCTAGAAATTTCTTATCAAAATTCAATTGCTTGGATAAAGACATAAACAGTTTTATATTACAAAAAATGTTTTTCAAGTTTATTTCGTTAAAACGAGCTCCTGTACCTGTAGTACATGGATTCAACTCTACAATGAACTTTTGTTGGATGTGTTTAGTTACCCGAATACCTGACGGGTGTTGAAGTTACACTAAGGTCCAGGCCCAGAAAAAGGGGGAACGCCAGATCTTCATGTGTCAGAAATAACAAAGCTAATTTTTACAAACTTTACACTATTGAATAACTTGAAGTCTCAACAAAAATGAACGTCAGTTCTTTAGCCTTATATCTCAGAAACTACAGAATCGATTTGTTCAAACTATACACAATTGAATTAGTTAAAGTATTCAAAATTTGTTTGTTATACAATACTTTTTCGTTTGGTTTCAGAATATTGAACAAGATATCAAAATGTAGAGGTAACTTATTTTTTTGAATAATATTTTTTACCTCAATGTGATTTTCCACGGGTTGGAAAAACGTTTAAAAGCGCACTGCATTTTTTACTTCTTCAGTTTATATATTCAGACATGTAATGACTTTTATAATGAGTTTATTACTTTAAAAAATTACCTTAAAAAAATTATTCATCGTTTTTTGAAAGAAAAATTTCTACTTAATTTTTTTCAGTCATGATATTGATCAGTTTTTCCAACTCTTGTCGCGTCTCATCTGTATTCTAAGTGGCTGCATCCTTCTCCTTCAATTTCTGCTACTTATCAGTCCATTACATCTCTTTTGAAAGAAACTTAGGGCAATTTAGTGGATACAGCTGTTTCGAAATTAACAAAACTTGATTATTTTTGAGCCACTTAAAAGCGTATTTAATGGAATTCCTGCTGGTAAAACCAGCCTATAACGAAGTAAAACCATCATGAGATTAATATTTAAGTATAATCGGTCAGTATAGATCGTAGGTTGCGAAGGATACATACAAGATTACTCTTTTCAGGATTTTATAAACAGCAAAAACCAGCGTTTTCGTTTTAAAAGTTGTAGTTTATTTTCCACAGGAGCAGAATCTTCGCAAATCATTATATTTTATACAAAATAACCAGCAAATACATACTTTAATATGCTAGGGACCTTACCACGAGCAGACATGTTATAGTATCCAAACGCTGTAGTAAATGAGCTATCAGCAAAAGAAAGTGTCCCATTTCTGAAAGAATTAGCTTTAATATATACTGGGGTAAACAACAAATTTCATGGAAGGCAATGATGTATAATTCGCATAAGTTCTCGGAAATTGTAGCATCTTTTTTAAATTCTCAAACAATCAAAAACGGACAAGCAGCTTTCCTCCGGGGTGGTGAGTTGGATACTTGAGAGAAAATAGCGATAGGCAAATAACTTCCAACAACAAATGCACGGTAGTTGAGTGAATCGAATACCATTTGATTCATAGGGTTTTGAAGATTATACAAGGCCATGTTTGTGAAATTTATATCAGGTAGGTTCAAGGTAGGCAATGGTTTATAACTCAAATCAGTTTTTGAAAATTATTAGCATATTTTTGATGTTCAAACAATAAAAAAACGCCTAACAGCTAGCCTGTGCTGTAATCGGAAAGCATGACGATTGAGAAAAACAGCGAGCGACAAAGTTGGGGGCTCCTTGAGAACAACAGAAAAATTGGTAGTGTTTTACAGGCTTAAAATGTTACAATTTCTTGGAAACACTAGTGACGCGTATAAGCTACAACATGGTGCTTTATATAAACTATCCCTTGTATCTACATATGTATATAATATGATAATATGGGAAGAGTTAAAGCAGAAGGCTTAAACTCAAGATTTTGCCTTATCCTTGCTATTTATCAATTGTCATTTTTTAAAGTACTGAATAATTTTACTTTCCCGAATCGAACGTAAAGAAATTTTTCCCGGAAACCAAAAAGCTACCGGTGACCACACCGACGAATCGTTTGATTGCCGGACATTTTTCATTTGCAGCCCAGAATGTCGACAGAGAAGGGACCGAAAAAATGAAAATTCCTCCCACTTCCAGCAGAAGGAAATTATGTTTCCTATGTGGCGAAACCCTGAGGAAGCAGCGGACAATCGCATGGACGCGATGATAAAAAAAAAGGAAGAGCTCGAATCGGATACGGGAATCGGAATTCATATCTGGCAATCGATTTTCGCATTTATCCAATTCCTTTTGGGTCCAGGCAGGACTTTTTCCAACTCCAGGGCCGGGACTCTTCTCCTCCGCCATGCAGAGTCAGAACCACTCAACCATTCGGCAATATGATTGCGGATAATGAAACCGGAAAGCTGTGCCGATTGATATGGCACATTTCCGACACTGCCGTCATTTCGGCAACCGGAAGAACGGAAACGGTTTGATTGTGTTTGATTGGAGCAGCGTTTTGTGGACATTTTCTTCTCGCATCCCTGAAGAAAATTATGACACATATTTTTCATCTTCAGGTATCCCACATAAAAAAGAAGAAAAACTCGACATCATCTTTATTTATGGAAAAAATTAAGGAGCCATCAGATAAACTAGTATTTATTTGCACATACATACATAGCTTACCCATAGCATAGCTATGTTTAAAATTGATATGATCTCATAAAGTGTCATCCAGTTGAGATTCTTCCCAATGTCGCACATAAAAGGTAATGGATATGCCCGGCAGATAAATCAATGATTATATCAGGCAGAAATTAATCAATTTTCTTCCTGGACCCATGTACAGTACCGTTCATAATTGTATAGAAATTGGAAGTACGCGCACTGTCACTTCGACTTTGAACTTCCATAACTTTTTACTCTGATGATATTTTTTGATTAAATTTTTTGCGTTAGATAGATCAACTATCACACTATTATATCAAAAAGTTCGAGCTTTCTGGAGTTTGAGTGGCCTGAGAAACAGTAATTCTACGAAAATCGGACTTTTTGGACTTTTTTCATCCATACTGCAATATCTCTGAAACTACGCAAAATTTTTTATTGAAATTTTGCACAGTGATTATTGAAATATAAAGCTAGCATGTCTGAAGTTTTCGAAAAGTTCTATCAATGAAATCAAAAGTTACGGGAGGTACAATAATTCAGGCATAGATCTTGAAATGCTATTTCTATAGAATTTTGGACGATTGTTTCCATAGGAAAATCATATTCTCTGTTTAACAACCAGTAAAGCTATTTCAACCAAATAAATCAAACAATATCGCGAGATTCTGATTTCAAAACACAAATGGATCATTTATTCCATTTTTTCTTTTCTTCATTGCTTTTGCCAGACATTTTTTGTCTGATTGGTGGAGGAAACGTTATTGTTCTCATGAATCGTCCAAAATTTTATAGAAATCGCATTTCTAGGTTCATGCCTGAAATATTGCACCTCCCGTAACTTTTGATCTCATCGATAGAACTTTTCGAAAACTTCAGACATGCTAGCTTTATATTTCAATAATCACTGTGCAAAATTTCAATAAAAAATTTTGCGTAGTTTCAGAGATATTGCAGTATGGATGAAAAAAGTCCAAAAAGTCCGATTTTCGTAGAATTACTGTTTCTCAGGCCACATAAACTCCAGAAAGCTCAAATTTTGTGTTGGAATAGTGTGATAATTGATCTATCTAACGCAAAAATTATATTAAAAAAATATCATCAGAGTAAAAAGTTATGGAAGTTCAAAGTCGAAGTGACAGTGCGCGTGCTTTCAATTTCTATACAATTATGAACGGTACTGTATCAAGGATCCTGCATCTGTGAGCCGAGACCTGCTCAATTAGCCATCCGTATAGGTTCCTAATTGAGTGATGAAGCTTTGTTTGTAGGTTTGCTCATTGTTTCCGGTGTGACCCGAGTGGATCCCTTTTGATTAAATCAAACAGCATAAATGGCTAGATAAATGTATCCTTTATTTTCCCCTCGAGTAAATGAATTAACGAGTTTGCTTCTGCGGGAACGGATGAATAAGACGAACACAACGACGGGGGAGGAAAAGTGAGAGTCCAAAAACGAATCCTTGGTTGAATTAACCTATCAATCGAATTGATAGTCAGTGGTACTCAATATATCTATTTGCCGCTAGTAGTATTCGTGTCATAATGTTGGCAACAGTCTTCCGAAAATCAATCAAAACAAACACTCAGGATGCGTTTCCTGTTGGAAACATTCAGATTGTATAATGGGATAGCGCCTCTCTCAATTACTTCGCCTGGCTGGTATGCAATCTCGATCAGCGCTCCTATCAGCTATGCAAACCGAGTCGCATCATTCAGAATCATCGGTTTAGCAAACATCGCATATCGGAGATGAGTGAGATACAAACTGATCCATTCTGAATGTAGCTCACTCAGTATCTGCCTGAATTATATGAAATTCAAAATTATTTTTTGCAGGACGAGAAAAATCAAACAGTTGTGCGGGACACCATAAATTCTCAGTAGTTTTAACGTGACGGACGACAGTTTAATAAGAGAACTTGTAAAATTTGAAAAACATGGCGAAAGTGAACATCTTTCCCTCACAAACACAACTTCAATTTGATTTTGATCATACTGATGTTATAACATCAAATAAATTTATTAATTTGCTATATATCAAATCAAACAAAATACGCTAATGATCGGCTTCATGTATCACTCACTCACTGCCTGATCCATTCACTCCTGATCGAAGACCAACAAGATTCACCATATGCATTGCGCATTGGTGAGATTCCAATTTGATGATGGTGCTGCACTGTTTTGACAGCAAGCATCGTGCGAGGTGATCTGTATTTTAGCGATGAATTGAACGATCGATGATCGGGTAGGTCCAGTAGCAATCAATAACGAAACCCGACCGCTGTACGTTCAGGTGCGAAGGGCAATCAGAGACATTCATTGAAAATGAGTGATATTCGGAACACTGGTTGGCAATACCAACACTTTTTAATTTTGGAAACATTAATCTCAAAAACGAACGTGTCCGTCAGCCGGCTGCCCGATTTTTGCACTGGAATTTTGGGAGGTTAGTTTTAAATCACAAAAACAGTGATAAGGTAATATGGATGGCCCATTTGGCCTAATCATTATACAAAATTTGGTTGCCCATGGGTTAAAAACCCACATGCGTGAAATTTCATTGAAATCCGTTGAACAATAATGTCAGTATCACAAAAGCAGTGAACACCAAATTTGAAACCTTAAATCGATTATCCGTCCCTGAAAACTTAGGTGTGCCAATTTTCATCTTAATCCAATTTATAATAACGTCATTATCACAAAAACAGTGAACAGGTAATATGGACGATCCTTCTGGTCAGGCTTCCGAAAAGTACAGCTTTGCTATGACAGCCTTTTTCTTGCCAAACAAACTGTCTCGGTTTTCCTCACCACTCGGTTCGCTGCTGTACCGTCGGTAACGAATCGAAACGCTTCGGCTACATCGCACACATTTGAGAGCTCAGGCTGTATCTGAACAATCGGCTTAAAGCATGCGTTACCGAAAATGTTGGGCTTCAAGCTGTAGCGAACCCAACCGACAGTTCGGTTTTCATCCCTTCATGCCTCCTGTTTCGAAAATAATTTCATCCTAACTGTCGGCTGCAGGGCGTGACAGTTTTGGGCAGGACTGTCACGGGTGACTGTCGTGCCCATACCGTACCCATGCCCGATCGTATGCGCTGCTGCTCGGTTCGAATGGATCAAACGAGCCATCTATTCGCACCGAGCAGCAGCATACGATCGGCGCGTAACGCGATGTGTGGTGCCGTTGCAGGTTAGGCGAAAAGGGAAGGGGAGGGTGATTGGGGTGATCACCACCCGCAATAGCTTCAAGCAAAAGGAAAATTCATACGTTCGTTCGAAATAAACTCGGCCCGAGCGAATCTCGGCTACAGTCGGACGGAATAAGTAGTACTGTCATGCGAAATTCAAGGCATTGAAAACTGTCACGAAGATATTCCCAAAACTGTCACGAAGCTTAAAAAACTTTCATACCCACGAACAAACTCTCGCATGAGGTAAAACAAGACATCACTGTACATCGCACAACCGATCCTTTTAAAACTGTCGGGGAAGAAATATTCGGGAAGCTTTCATCGAAGTGCGTGTGCGACGTTCGCAAGAATATTGTCGTTCGCCAGTACTTTTCGGAAGCCTGCTTCTGGTCGACTCCTTTTACAAAATTTGATATCTGAAATCGGCTGCCCGACTTTAAAACCGACATGCGTGAGTTTTCATTGCAATCCAATGTACAATTACGTCAGTATCGCAAAAATAGTGATGAGGTAATATGGACGATCCCTTTTGCCAACCCCTTACACCAAATTTGATACCAGAAGTCGATTATCCGTCCCCGAAAATTTCCCTGTGTCAATTTTCATCTATATCCAATGTATAATAACGTCAATATCGCAAAACCAGTGATGAGGTAATACGGACGACTCTTTTTTCCAACCCCTGGCCCGAAGTTGTAGAATTGGAATCAATTCTTCGTTCCTTCAAACTCTCGGGTCCCAATTTCCATCTCAATCCGGTTTATAATAACTTCAATATCGCTAAAACAGTGAACAGGTTATATTGACGACCCCTTTTGCCGACCTTTGCCTCAAAATTGGAAAATTGGAATCCATTGTTCGTTCCTAATAACTCTCGTGTGCCAATTTTCATCTCAATCCCATGTATAATAACGTCAATATCACAAAAACAGTGAACAGTTAATATGGACGACCCCTTTTGCCGACCACTTATACAAAATCTGATACCTGAAATCAAATGCCCATCCCTCAAAACACTCATGTGCCAATCTTTATCTTAAACAATATTTGTGCTGTATGGACGACCCCCTTCAAAAGCTATGTGGTTTATCTATAGGTGAGGACAACCAAAAACTTTAGTATTAGTTCGTTGTATCCATACAGTTGTTTATGAACGATTGTGACGTAACGCGACGCCATCACGGAGTCAAGTATAAGGCGTCCGAATGTAGCCATAGAAACATATTATGAGGTATGTTTGGCACGCAGATAAAGTTGTTTATTATTTAGAACTCATAGCGTCCCCTTACTAGGCGTCAGGTAGAAAAAGCGTAAATAAAAGGGTGCTTTGATTGTGATTTTTCAAATAACATGAAAAGTTGCATGTCGTCGATAAACGGCGACTTCAACGTCGAGACGCTCATGAACGTTTGTGACGTAGCAATCAAAACATTGAAAAAAGTGATTCTTACACTCGTGCAAGGGCAGTCTTGTCCCCACTTATAGATAAACCACATAACTTCAAAAGGGGTCATCCGAAAATCTAAAAACATTTTTCATAGATCCCGGTCCTAATGAGCACCCATGCCAAATTTCAGCTCTCTAGGTCTTACGGCGGCTGAGCCTATTGAAGACAAACACACAAACGAACGAACAAACGAAAATTTCTTTTTATATAGGGGAAAAGTTCATATAACGCCCCATGTGGCTAATACGCGCCACTCTTGTTTTGAAGAATCTATAACATTTTAAGCCTGCAAAATATTACCAATTTGTTTTAAATGCTCTGATTGGTCATGGCAAGTATGAATTTTTCCTTAAAATGCCCCTGTGTCGTGATAATTTCACAATTTAGGTTTTTCTTCATTTCGATCTAAATTTTAAAACACTTTTAATAAGGTGTCAGCAAGCAGAGAAAAACGAATAAGACAATATTTTCTGACACATCGATAGAGAAGAATCTAAATTATGATTTTATGCTAAAAAATCATACTGAACTCGCTAAGGTATGCTTTTCATGGGTATGTTCTATCACGGCCCATGCGCTCTTTATAACGCGCGAATCGTAGTAGGCTGAAAATAGCATTAATTTTTCAAAAAGGCCAATTTTCATTGAAAATGAACAAAAAGTCTAAAACCATATTTTGAGCGTTAATTCAGCCCAAAAAATCTATTTTTCATTTTTTGTTAAATTTCAATTAGTTCATTTTGATTTTCTTTTCAGTCAAAGTGTCTGTAAGTATTGGTATGTTTTCGGTCTTCGGCTGCTCTCGGGTGTGTTCGGCTGCTAGGCGCGTATTGAATACACAGCGGCGCGTATTCGCAACACAGTTTTGTTCTGTGGCTTTGAATATGGTTTTAAAAAAACATGTTTTTGAAGAAACTATAGCAATTTGAGTAATGAAAAATCATAGGAATTTGTAGAAAACACTTTTCTTCAACGATTACACCCATTTTTAACACAATTTGTACGTGGAATACATAGAAAATCAGCAATTCGCTTAGGTGGCGCATAATAGGGCATGTTCCCCTATAGGGGAGAATGGGGATACTGATGGGGATACTTGATTCCTTCGCTATATTCCGAAACAAACGGGGAAATATTTCGGCTTTTTCAGTCAATTCACGGATCCAAAACACCTTCTCTTCTTATTCCGACGTTTCATTCTTTATTTGAACTTTTTCACAGGAATAGAGTTCAAATAAAGAACGAAACGTCGGAATAAGAAGAGAAAGTGTTTTGGATCCGTGAATTTACTGAAAAAGCCGAAATATTTTCCCGTTTATAAAATTTCACCAGTCGAGAACAACTATCTTCTCGAAACAAAAATTCTAGAAAAATGTGCCAAACAGAACGCAACAATACTCAACAAATTTTAAAAATTTTAATTTTCGAGCTATTGGACTATGTTTGAAAATTTTCACAAAACGTGATTTGAAGTTCTTTTTATAACTTCAAAATGTTTCTCACATGAAAAAAATATTATAAAAATATTAATTCCAATATGTCAATCGTTAGAGTATAATAGGAACTTCACAATGCCATATTTACAAAGCAATAGTAAATTCTCAATTTACCTAAAGTCCAAAAAAATGTAGATATTTTTCATCTGAATGGATTGTGATCATTGGTTATCATTAAATTAATAAAGGTGATACGGTCAAAATTTGGTCAATATCGACTTGACGTATTTCTTTCAATTTTGCATTTAAAAAACCTGAACACCCCTCATTTTGAAGGTGTGTGTGTAGAATGTTGCTCTTATTTTGATTTTAGAATTCACTCTTCAGTTGTCAAAAGCCGTCCAAGGAAGAAGAACAGCGTATCAAAATTTTGCTCGCGAATTGCGAAAATCCGAGCTACTCGCACGCAAAGCTGGCTAAATTGATAAAAGTTGCAAATTAACCGTTACAAATGTAATTAAAATGTTTGGGGAACGTTTGTCGACAGCCAGAAAATCAGGATCGGGGGGAAATCGAAAACCGCTGAGACGACAAAGAGAGTTGCCGGTAGTTTCAAGCGAAACCCTAACCTCTCTCTCCGAGATGCCGCAAATAAGCTGGGTGTATCGTCTACAACCGTGCATCGAGCCAAAAAACGAACCGGACTATCGACTTACAAGAAGGTCGTGACTCCAAATCGCGATGATAAACAAAATACGACGGCCAAAGCGCGATCCCGGATGCTGTACACGACGATGCTGACGAAGTTTGACTGCGTGGTAATGGACGACGAAACCTACATCAAAGCCGACTCAAGCAGCTTCCGGGACAGGAGTTTTATACGGCAAAAGGAAGGGGAAAGGTAGCAGATATTTTCAAACACATGAAACTATCAAAATTCGCGAAGAAATATCTGGTTTGGCAAGCCATCTGTACCTGTGGCTTGAAAAGCAGCATTTCCATAGCTTCCGGGACTGTCAACCTAGAAATTTACGTGAAAGAGTGTTCGAATAAACGTCTGCCTTTCCTGAAGAAACACGGTTGTTCCGTACTGTTTTGGCCGGATTTGGCATCTTGTCATTACGGTAAAAATGCCATGGAGTGGTACACTGTCAACAACGTGCAGGTGGTTCCCAAGGACAAGGACCCTCCCAACACGCCAGAGCTCCGCCCAATTCAGAAATACTGGGCTATTGTCAAGCGGAACCTAAAGAAGACCAAAAAAAACTGCTAAGGACGAGCAGCAGTTCAAGGCAAACTGGCTTTCTGCGGCAAGAAGGTGGACAAGGTGGCTGTACAAAATCTGATGGCAGGGGTTAAGTGTAAGGCCCGGCAATTCGGAATAATTTTTTTCTGAATTTTATACTAATTAAACTTAAAAAAGAAATTTAATTTGATTTTTTAAATAAACGATTTCACCGATTTACACGCGTTTTCCCTTGACCAAGTTTTGACCGTATCACCCTTTAATATCTGACCAATAACTAATGTTTATCGAGTAATTATCATTTAAAAAGGGCTTAAAATACTCTATTTTTCTAAAAACTAGAAAATTGCGCCTTAAAGTATGCAATGATATAGGGTAGTGAACAAACTTTTAGAATTCTCTTTGTCTAATACTTACAAACTGTGAAATGAGAACAAATATGGCAAAAAATAGTCAACGGACCTTTCATCTTTGGATTTTACTAGATTTTTTCCTAAGTTTAAGGCACCCTAAATTAAGGATAAAGTCTCCTTTAGTAAAGGATCAAGCCTACTGTAACTTAAAAAATATCACAATTTTCTTAGTCTCACGAAAGTGCTTCTAGCTCATCTACGAGTTCATATAGCGTTCTAACTTTTGGAGCATATTAACTTGAAATTACACGCTGTCAGAAAATGTAAAAGACGGCGAGTTGCGAAATTTTCCCAAAAAGATATGATGAAAATAAGAAAAGGGGATCAAGTATCCCCCTTCTCCCCCATAGACATAGGTGATAAAGGTATCCAGAAGCTCAACGACCGCATCTCAATACTAACAGATCTTAAAAAGTCCAAACTTTCGCCACGACTTCAACCACGACAAAAAAATATCCGGATGGGAACCATCGACTTTCTTCCAATCAGTTCAGTACAACACAATCGTCGGATTTTTCTGCTAGGAATAGACCGTCAGCCTCGATTGTTTAGTTGTTATATCAGACGGCCACTTCAAGGGTAAATTGGCCCGCCACGGAATTCTGAACAGCCAAAACGACGTTCAAAGAT
Source organism: Uranotaenia lowii (assembly GCF_029784155.1). Taxonomy (NCBI): domain Eukaryota; kingdom Metazoa; phylum Arthropoda; class Insecta; order Diptera; family Culicidae; genus Uranotaenia; species Uranotaenia lowii. The sequence continues at coordinate 147,947,596 of NC_073691.1, forward strand.
GATTAAATCCGATAACAACATTACATAAATAATGGAGCTACCGGCTAGGCGTCGCGTTACCCTTGATCTGTAGGCCATATCGCCCCATCCCAAGCCCCAGGCCAGACTGATGCCGGGGTCACCGGATTGTTGTCGTTGTTTATCCTTCGTTAAGAGGCAAGAGCCTGTCTGCTTGGATGCTTCCCTATACCGGTATTGTGTGTTGTGTCGCCTTTTTTTCGTGGCCCACCCACTATCATCCCCTGATGGCGGCAGTGCCAGGACTTTTCGGATTTGGCCCAAGGAGAGAAGCCTATGGGAGAGCTTCGCGCGTATCCGGTAAACAGACGGAAGTCGAGTAAACAACGTTGTTTGTACACAAAATAGCTGATTGCTAACCAACCCGTGGGTAGGAGACTCTTTTTTTTTGTTTTGTATTTTGCTGAGCTGAAGTGTTCGGCTAAGTTGCAAACCGCCAGGCCGGATAAGCATATAAACAAGGGAAGTTCAAGTGGTGCAGTTGACTTTTATCTTGAGGTACATATTTTGTTTTAATAAGAAAAAATATGTCCCAGGCAAGTGTTAATTCACCAACGGAAAAACATCACGAAAAAAAATGAAAAGCTAAAATTTACCGAGATAGCGAGGTAAACGCTCGTGAATTTCAAAAAGATAACTTCTCCAAAAAAAAATGAATAAAGCTCAGTTTCTGTGCGTTACACAGTGCCAGCTAATTAACCGCGTCATCTAGCTCCTAATCATGATCCCACCATCTTGCCAAGACTATATATAGCTACTGGTGGGCGTAGGATTTTCCAGCGGCTAGTCGGAATCTTTCGCAATGATGGCCCGCGGAAATCAATGCTCAAGAAATGAATCTAATTAAAAATGAAAATTTCCACCAGTGAAACACAAACAGAAACTCGAAACCGGTCGGCAGTTTTTCTACAAATAGCGGCTTCATTGAACTCTCGCGAAATTCGTTAATTAAATTGCTGAAAGCTGTAATTATGTCCGGCCTTCCAGGCACGGGTTTCTACGAAATTCAAATGAAACGATACATCAGATATAGAAAATACAGGATACCGTCAAATTGGATATTATGGCTTTTATAAAAAAAAAATATGTCCACAGATAATCATACAAAGTAGCGTTCAAACAACCAACCTCTAACAACTTTAAAAAGCTGCCAATTCTCTCACGGTTGATAATTTTTATTAAATTTCCACACAATCTAGTTCAACTATCAAACTAATGCTCCACATAATTTTAAAGACTGTACAATGAATGAAAAAAGATAGGTCCTCACCCCTATTCCCATCCAAAAGGGAAATTTAAGATTGCCTCACTAAATTTTCTGTATTTTTGACAATAGTCATTAAAAAAATAAAATTTCGTCAAAAAATGTAAAAAAGTTTGATCATGTTCCTCGCCCAGATTCATCAAAAGCGATTCACGTAATCAAAAATGGTGCCGGTTTGAAAATGAGTTTCATTCCCAAGCAACCCAAATCCCATAAAACAGCTTACTCAGCCCCATCATTGATCTGAAGTAGGTATGTTCTATGCAGCTAGAAATTTATGTTCTTACTGATACTTTCAAGTTCCCAAACAAGCCTGAATGACCTATTGCTATTGCCGCCAAAAAAGGAAACTGGGCCTCACTAAGTTTGATGTATTTTTGACAATTTGCATTTTAAAAAACTTAAAATTTCGTTAAAAGATGTAAAAATGTTTTATCATGTTCCTCGCCAAGTTTCATCAAAAGCGATCCACGTGATCAAAACGAAAAAGCTTACTAAGTCCTATCATTGATCTAAAGTGTTCTATGCAGCTAAAAATTTAAGATCTTATTGATATTTACTTTCAAGTTCCCACACAAATCTAAACGACCTTCTTTCTTTCAGCTTTCAGATGCCTTTTAATTCAGATTTCAAAAAACCGTAAAATAAGCAAAAAATTCTCTTTCTATTTCAATCTTTCCCTATTGGCATTAGTTCATATCACCTTCTCTTAATTATTTTGTACCCTTTTGTACTAGCTGACCCGGTGTGCCTTTGCTACACCTTCCAAAAAAATTGATTTTTTTTGGAAATTATTTTAATTTTGTCTTATTTGTAGGCATCATTTGAAATCAAATTTCAACATAATCCAAAAGCAACAGCTTTAAAAATATGAAAGCTGCATCTCGAGTTTCGAATTGCACTAAAGGTACTCTGATCTCTCTTCAATTGTCGAATTGCACTAAAGGGTGATACGGTCAAAATTTGGTCAAGGGAAAACGCGTGTAAATCGGTGAAATCGTTTATTTAAAAAATCAAATTAAATTTCTGTTTCAAGTTTAATTAGTATAAAATTCTGGAAAAATATTCAGTTAGGCTTCCGCTTTTCCAAATCCGCATTGCCGGGCCTTACGCTTAACCCCTGCCATCAGATTTTGTACAGCCACCTTGTCCACCTTCTTCGCCGCAGAAAGTCTGTTTGCCTTGAACTGCTGCTCGTCCTTAGCAGGTTTTTTGGTCTTCTTTAGGTTCCGCTTGACAATAGCCCAGTATTTCTCAATTGGGCGTAGCTCTGGCGTGTTGGGAGGGTCCTTGTCAAATCCGGCCAAAACAGTACGGAACAACCATGTTTCTTCAGGAAAGGCGGCAGACGTTTATTCAAACACTCTTTCACGTAAATTTCTTGGTTGACAGTCCCGGAAGCTATGGAAATGCTGCTTTTCAAGCCACAGGTGCAAGTGGCTTACCAAACCAGATATTTCTTCGCGAACTTTTACAGTTTCATGTGCTTGAAAATATCTGCTACCTTTCCCCTTCCTTTTGCTGTATAAAACTTCTGTCCCGGAAGCTGCTTGTAGTCGGCTTTGACGTAGGTTTCGTCGTCCATTACCACGCAGTCAAACTTCGTCATCATCGTCGTGTACAGCCTCCGGGATCGCGCTTTGGCCGTCGTATTTTGTTTATCATCGCGATTTGGAGTCACTACTGTAGGAAATAAGATGAGGAATAATAAATATATGAATGAAAAAGTTGAAATAGCAATAATTATAGGCACCCCTAATTGATATTTAATAAGCAAATTGATCAACCCATCAATTGACAGGTTCCGCCGTTAAAATGCGTTATACGGAGAGAAATTCTTGTGGAGAGTGTAAGTTGAGAAAGGGAACACCAACGTGTGGAGATTGAAAAAACGAGTTAGTTTTAAGACGTATTTCACGAAGAGAGGTCGGTTTTAGACTGTCAGCGTGTTGAGGCGAATGGAGATAATTCGGTCGGTTTCGACAATGGCGCGGTCGGTACGATGCGAGCGTTCTTGTTTTCGGTGATCAAGGGTCTGAATTTGAAGAATTAGCTGGTGAATGTGAACTCTGCTTTAGAGGAAGTGGTGTTAAGTTGAAACTTTGAAAATTGTCAAAAAAAGAAGAAAAATACTGTAGAGGAAATGAAAATGGTGGATGGCTTGGGCATACATTGAGAAGTAATTTTTTGCCTTTGCTGGAAATTTAAATTTGGAGAATTTTGTTTCTACTTGTTGGTATTGAGATGATCGAATGAATACAAACTCCTGAGAGGAGCAGTATTTAAATTTTAATTAAGAAATGCAAACCCCTGAGAGGGGCAGCATGATTACTTGAAAGAATGAATGATACAAACTCCTGAGAGGAGCAGTTTCAATATTTTAGTTGACGGAAGGTACGAACCCCCGAGAGGGGCAGTGCCATCAGGAGCGCTAAAATACAAACTCCTGAGAGGAGCAGTATTTGAATTTGGAATAAGATGCGCAAACCCCTGATAGAGGCAGCGGGATGATTCTAAGTTTTCGAGTAATAAGATACAAACCCCTGGGAGGGGCAGTATAGATACTCGTGTGAATGGAAGGTACAAACTCCTGAGAGGAGCAGTACTTATCAGAATTCTCTTTAATGGAAGTGACAAATTTGGAGATTAATAACAAGTGAATTGAAACTTTCACTCTGATAATGGAAATAGGTTATATTGAGAAGGGAAGTCATGATAAGCCAAAAAGGATGGATTTATAAATGGGGAAAATTGGTGAGCAAAAAAACAGGCAATGGACAAGAACGAGAATTGAAATTGGAATTTCAAATATAAGAAAGGAAATGGGGGTAAAGAAAAGGGAGATGGATGGAGTGTCATAAAAAAAAATGAGTTAGAGAAAAAGTATTTGGGAAGGAAAATGGAAACATGGATTCTGTAGAATTGAGATCGAAAAACTCAAAAAGAGTAGGTATTTTTCGAAACTAGAAAAAGACAATAAAATGAATGAATATCAATGGTAACGTATTGATAAAAAAAAATTTAGCACGAAACAAGGAGGATGGTAATTGGAAAGATGGAGATCGGAAAAATATATTATTCAAAAAGGGAGAGTAAAAAAAAATTAAATAGGGATTAAAATGAATCAAGAAAATAAAGTAAAGTATGAAAAAATGGAGAGAAGAAATAGACAGATAAAAGGGGAAGTATGGAACGGGAAGAACAAAAATTATTATTTTGAATTTTCGAAAATGGGGTTGGTTATTAACAATAGACCAAAAGAGGAAAATAAAATGTAGAACAGTGAAAAATAAATGTTATAAAGCGAAAAAGGCAGTTAAGTCTTGAAAAACAACGGAGCATTAAAAAGGGAGAATGCAAATGAGACAACAGATAGCAACATTAAAGATTGTCCCAAAAAAAAGGAAAGTGGTGAAGAAAAAAGGAATGACTATAACCAATACTCCTGAAGCGAGTGAGTGTGAGAAAAGAGAGTTTGACGAAGGACATAAAAAAGGTAGGAATTGAAGAGGGGGAAAGTAGAGGATTATACTATTGAAGTTATAAAAAAAAGAGAATAAAAATTGTGTGAATAGGGAATGAAGTGAGAAAATGAAAATTGGAAAAAGAGATAGGCAGATAAAAAGGAAAGAATGGATAAGAGCGAACAGAAACTAGAATATTGAATTTTAGAGAAAGAGAAACAGAAGAAAACAGCATATAGAAATGTGAAAAAAAATGAAAAAAAAACAGACAGTTATGTTTTAGAAAAAGGGATCATAAAAATGACAGAAAAAAAAAGAAAGTTTGACGAAGAGCATGAAGAAGAAGAGAATTGAAGAGGGGGAGAGTAGAGGATTATACTATCGAAGAATTAAAAAAAAATGAGAATAGAAGGTAACGTAAAAAAAATGATCAAAATCAAAACGGAACGCGAAAAAATAGAGTATGAGGAAAGTGATAAAGAAAGAAATGGATCGAAAAAAGAGAGTAGAAAAATAAACAGAATAAGTATACTGAAAAGGGAGTAAGAAAAAAGGAGACAAAAATAAAGGAATTAAGAATGATATAGTAAAAACTGTAAATAGCAAAATACATAGTGATTAATCGAGAAAGAAAACAGAAGCACGAGAAAGCGAGAATGGAAATCAGACAAAAGGAGAGTGGGAATAAAGATAATAAAAAATGGTTTGTGTTATAGCAGAATAAAAAATATTCAAAATAAATAATTTTTATTAGGGATGGAGAAAATTGGTGTGCAGAAAAAGGCAATGAACAAAAACGAGAATTAAAATTGAAATGTTAAATATAAGAAGGGAAACGGAGGTAAAAAAAAGGGAGATGGATGAAGTTGCATAAAAATAGAGTAAGACAAAAAGAATTTAATGTAATGTAATGGAAAATGTAAACCTGGATTCTATAGAATTGAGAGCCAAAAACTGAAAAAGAGTAGGTACGTTTGGGAAATAGAGAAAGGGAAAAACGAATGGAAAATGATAAATGGTAACATATTGATAAAGAAATTGAACACGAAACAAAGAGGATGTAAATTGGAAAGATGGAGATCGGAAAAATTTATTATTCAAAAAGGGAGGTTGAAAAAATTTAAATAGGGAGTAAAATGTGTCGAGAAAAAAAGTAAAGCGAGAAAAATGGAAAATTAATGGACAGATAAAAGGGAAGAACAAAAATAAGTATCTAGAATTATCGAGAATGGGGTTTGTTATTCACAATAGACAAATAGAAGAAAATAGAATATAGAAGAGTGATAAATATTTTTTGAATGAAAAAAGACAGAAATGTTTTGAAAAAAAGGAGAATGCAAATGGGACAATAGATAATAAAAAAAATGATTATTCCAAAAAGGATTATGGTATTTAAGATTAAGCTAGAGAAAGGAATGCGGTGAAGAAAAAAAAGATAGTAGAGGATTATACTATAGAAGAATTTGAAAAAAAAGTGAAAAGAAAATGGCAAAAAAGGGTTAATCGAAATCAAAACGGAATGCGAAAAGAAAAAAAAGTAGTATGACGAAAGCAATAAAGAAAGGAATGAATTGCAAAGGGGGGATAAAAGAAAGTAAACTGAAAAGGGAGACCAAACAAAAGGAATTAAAGAATGATATAGAAAAAAAAACTGTATATAAATAGAAAAATACAGTGATAAATTGAGAACCACTGAGAACTCACAAAACTGAAGAACGGAAAAGAGAGAACGAAAATCAGACAAAAGGAAAGTGGGAATAAAAATTATTCAAAAAGGAGTGAATTGTGTGTGAAAAATTTAAGTACGTAATTAAGTAAGTAATATATGAATAAAAAAGTTGAAATAGCAATAATTATAGGCACCCCTAATTGATATTTAATAAGCAAATTGATCAACCCATCAATTGACAGGTTCCGCCGTTAAAATGCGTTATACGGAGAGAAATTCTTGTGGAGAGTGTAAGGCCGATGACATAGTGAATACGATGCGATGCGATGCGGTGAATGCGATTCAATGCGGTGAACCACATTTGATGAAAATGTATGTGAATCGCTTAAACCTGACATAGGCCGATGATATAGTGAGTGCGATGCGATGCGAATTGGCGGAAAATTTACGGACGCAGCCTATGCGAACTCGAGCGGCGGAACAAATTGACATCTCCTTCGCCGCGTTGAGTATGTCAGGTTTATGCGATTCACATACATTTTCATCAAATGTGGTTCACCGCATTGAATCGCATTCACCGCATCGCATCGCATCGTATTAACTATGTCATCGGCCATACTCAACGCAGCGAAGGAGATGTCAATTTGTTCCGCCGCTCGAGTTCGCACAGGCTGCGTCCGTAAATTTTCCGCTGATTCGCATCGCATCGCACTTACTATGTCATCCGCCTTAGGTCAGGTTTAAGCAATTCACATACATTTTCATCAAATGTGGTTCACCGCATTGAATCGCATTCGCCGCATCGCATCGCATCGTATTCACTATTTTTTTTTTTTTTTTGTAAATTCTTTATTTGAAACGGCTTTATACCTTTAGGCTTTAAGGAGCCAAACTCGTTTTGTTTGATAACAATTGTGTGCTTATATCTAGTTCACTTTTAAAGGAAAAAGAAGATAGATAGGGAAATATGAAAATAAGAAGAAATTATAGACGAAGATCAATAGCTTTTAGGAAAAGATATATTTCGAACATGTAGTCCAAGTCTCTTACACCCAGCACATCTCTCACTGGAACATACACACAAAATTTTCGAGGCCGAAAATTAGCAAAATTTTGCTCAAATTTGACCAGCTAAAAACTTAGCAATCATTTTAGCAAATTTTTCGAGCTGAAATTTTAGCAAACGAAAGAAAAAATTAGCCGCCGCAATTTTTGCTCACTTTTTTTAGCAAAAACCGGTAGAAAAGATCTTATTGGATTTGAAATTCAATATTTTTTATTTTTTCGTTGGAAATTCGGGAAAAATATCTGTTTATAAAATAGAAAACCAAATGTTTTTTGCACTTTTTTATTTGACAATTTATTTTTCAAATTTCACTACACTTTCTGCACTTGAGAAACAAAACAGCACTTGACCGCAGTAACCGACCATTCGCCGAGCGGAAAACTGATGAGGCCAGATCGGCTTACTTCTTGTCGGTCATCCTGATGGCAGCAGCAACCTGTAGAAAAAAAAATAATGAATTTTTCAAATTCAAATCCGGACTTTCCATTGGCGAAATCGGTTCTTACCTGTCTGCTCCCGGTGTCCATCTTCATCCAATTGTCCATCACATGCAGCGATGCCGACCTGGCTTCCATTCCGTCGATGCAGCCCAATCTTCGCAGGTTTCGCCAGCATCTAATTTGCTCAAAAGCACTGATTCGCTTCGAACTATTTTTTTTTATCTCGAAGCCGGCGGCTGCTGTCTAAACGAAGCGGCTAGCTAGGCTGTTTTTTTACTAAAACCAAGCAAAATTATTATTTTGCTATCGCGTTAGTAAAACAACTCTTTTTGCTAATCGAAAGTAACACAGTATTTTTGCTAAGTGGAGCCTCGAAAGTTTTGTGTGTAGGGTGGTTTTCCTCGGGCCCGAAGGGAGTCTATCAAATTCGTTCTAGCGACAAGATGGACCTCGCACGACCAAACAATATGCTCGATGTCGTGGTAACCTTGGCCGCAACTACACAAATTGCTGCTAGCAATATTCAAACGATAGAGTACCGCGTCTAAGGAATAATGATTGGACATGAGACGGGAAAATATGCGAATAGAATCTCGACTCAGGTCCAATCTATTAAACCATGGTTTAAGGCTTACCCTTGGGATAATCGAGTGCAGCCACCGACCCTTGTCATCCTCGTCCCATTTGCGCTGCCAGTTGACAAGAGAGTTTCTTCGAACTAAAAAGTAAAATTCGTCGAAGGCAATTTCACGCTGGTACGTGTCGCCTTCCATCGCCCCCACCTTTGCCAGAGAGTCTGCCTTCTCATTACCCTCTATCGAGCAATGAGAGGGAACCCAAACAAAGGTGATGATAAAGCGACGTTTTGATAAAGCACTCAAACTATCCCGTATCTTCTCGAAGAAGTATGGCGAGTGCTTTCCCGGTTTTATTGATTGGATTGCTTGAACAGAACTCAGACTATCCGTTACAATAAAGTAGTGCCCAACTGGCCTTGAAGATATAATGTCCAAAGCACAATGAATAGCTGCTAACTCTGCTATATACACAGAGCATGGTGACTCGAGGCTGTAAGAGGCGCTAGATATTTCGTTGAACACTCCAAATCCTGTTGATTCCTCTATAAGTGATCCATCAGTAAAGTACATTTTATCAGCATCGACGTGTCTATATTTAGCTTCGAAAATTCTTGGAATCAGAAGGGAGCGATGAGGGACCGGGATTCCACAAATTTCCTGCTGCATAGACAAATCAAACTGGACAGAAGAATGATCGTAATCTGGGCTACAAACACGAGTTGGAGAGAATGAAGAAGGGTTTACCTGCATTGACATGAGGACATGGTATATAGACATAAACCTGGTTTGAAAATGTTGCTCAAGTAGCCTGTCAAAATTTACAATCACCAGTGGGTTCATGACCTCACACCTGATGAGGAACCGAAGTGATAGTAGATTGAATCGATCTTTCAAAGGGAGTATTCCTGCCAAAACTTCAAGACTCATGTTGTGCGTTGAGGGCATACAGCCCAAAGCGATGCGAAGACAACGGTATTGGATACGCTCGAGTTTGAGGAAGTGAGTTTTGGCAGCTGACTGGAAACAGAAGCTACCATATTCCATCACTGAGAGAATAGTTGTTCGATACAATTTTAAAAGATCTTCTGGATGGGCTCCCCACCAGGTGCCAGTGATTGATCGGAGAAAATTCATTCTTTGTTGGCATTTTCCTTTCAGATACTCAATGTGGGCTCTCCAAGTACACTTGGAATCAAACCAAACCCTAAGATACTTAAAACACCTCGATTGAGTGATCGTTCGGCCTAGAAGTTGAAGCTTAGGTTGAGCAGGTCTACGTTTCTTAGAGAAAACAACCATCTCCGTTTTCTGAGGAGAAAACTCAATCCCAAGCCCCAAAGCCCAGGATGACAATCTGTCTAAAGTATCTTGTAAAGGTCTGAGCAAATGAGACTCAGTAGAACCTGTGACAGACACCACGCCGTCATCTGCAAGTTGTCTTAGAGTGCAGCCTTCAGAGAGACAACTGTCGATGTCACTTACGTAAAAGTTGTACAAAAGTGGGCTTAAACATGAACCCTGCGGGAGACCCATGTAGGAGGTTCTTCTAATTGCAATATCTCCGTGAGCAAAGTTCAGATGTTTCTCACAAAGCAAGCTGTATAAGATGTTGTTCAATAGAGGAGGCAGACCCCGGGAGTGCAACTTGTCTGACAAAACCTCTATCGACACTGCATCAAAAGCTCCCTTTATGTCTAGAAACACTGAAGCCATTTGCTCACGTTTTGCGTACGCCATTTGTATCTCTGAAGACAGCAAAGCAAGACAATCGTTTGTCCCTTTGCCCCTTCGAAACCCAAATTGAGTATCTGAAAGGAGGCCATTTGCTTCTACCCATTTATCCAAACGAGACAAAATCAGTTTCTCCATCAATTTTCGTATACAAGACAACATCGCTATAGGACGGTACGAATTCGCATCGGACGCTGGTTTTCCGGGCTTTTGGATAGCGATAACTCTCACTTGTCTCCACTCTTGGGGAACAATGTTATTCTCCAAGAATTGATTAAATAAATTTAACAAGCGAAATTTTGCGGCGTCCGGAAGGTTTTTCAACAAGTTAAATTTGATTTTATCAATTCCCGGAGCTGAATTGTTGCAAGAGAGGAGAGCAAGTGAAAATTCGACCATCGAGAAGCTGGAATCCAGACCACACCTATCAGGAGGCACGTTCCGGATTATTTTTTGCACAGGTGTAAAATCTGGACAGACTTTCCGTGCGAAGTTGAATATCCATCTATGTGAATGTTCTTCACTTTCATTTGTAGATGATCGATTACGCATGCTTCGTGCAACTTTCCATAAGGTACTCAAGGAAGTTTCCCGTGATAAACCACCCACAAAATTCCGCCAATACGCCTTCTTTTTCCCTTTGATTAATTTTTTGAACTGATTTTCAAGGGAAACATAAGCATCAAAAAGGACGAGAGTTCCATATTTCCGAAAATCTTTGAATGCTTTTGATTTGTCCTTATAAAGCTTGGAACACTGCTGATCCCACCATGGGTTTGGAGGCCTTCGAGGAACTGATGAATCTGGGATGGGTTTTGTTTGTGCGCAAAGTGCACTTTCATGTATCAAACGTGAAAGAAAGTGGTACTCCTCTAAAGAAGGCAAAACATTCATAGAATCGATGGCTGTTGTTATTTCGTCCGAGTACTTTTTCCAGTCGATGTGTCTTGTAAGGTCATATGTAATATTAGTAGAATTCGAAGAGCTGACCCCATTGGTGATTGTAATTTTGATAGGCAAATGATCACTACCATTGGGATCAGGGATTACCTTCCACTGGCAATCCAATGATAGTGAATTTGAGCAGAGTGAGAGGTCAATTGCGCTTTGTCTTGCAGGAGGTTTAGGTACTCGTGTTTTTTCACCCGTGTTCAAAATTGTTAAATTGAAACTATCACAAATATCATAGATAAGAGTAGAACGACTATCGTCAATATGTTCTCCCCAGACAGTTCCATGTGAATTGAAGTCACCCAGGATCAACCTTGGCTCAGGGAGCATTGAGCACAGGTCCTCTAGGTTACTTCGATCCACTGCAACTCTATGAGGCCAGTACAAACTGACAACACATAAATCCTTACCTCTTATAGTTGTATGACATGCAACAGCTTCAATTCCTCCTGATAAAGGGAGGTGGATTCTATAAAAGGAGTGGCGCTTATTGATCCCTAAAAGCACCCCTCCATAAGAATCGTTGCGATCCAAACGGATAATGTTAAAATCGTGGAATGAGATGTTTGATTGAGAAGAAAGCCATGTTTCTGAAAGGGCAAAAATATCGCAACTAGTTTCATGAAGAAGAAATTTGAACGGATCCAGTTTAGGAACTAAACTACGACAATTCCACTGTATAACAGTGATATCTCCGACCTCTCGGCGTAAATTAGCCATCGAGAGAGATAAACATTGAAATGAGGGGCCAAGTTTGCATCAATTGCTTCAAAAATGTCTTTAATATAGGAAGCATTGTTGTTATAATGCTTTTGATGGATTCAGAAACGTTGAAAAACGAAAAAATTCCATTCAGAATGTCAGTCAACTTAAACAATCCTGGCTGGGAAGTTGATTCTGGAAAAACTGCATTCGTCATAGGGGCCTTTGAGGTCCCTGCTGGTGTTGAATCATTCTGTGGTGAAAAAATCGTGCGGAATCCAGGAGGATTTTGTTTTTGTTGTTCTGCAGCATTCGGCTTTTTAGGGACACTGATTGGAGGGCTCATTGTAGGGATTTTCTTTGGTATTTTGGGTGTCTTGGGAGTTGTTTTAGCACGTTTCCGGGAGTTCGCAACGAAAACAAAAGGGTTTTCCTCATCCGTTGTTTCTTCGTTGTCAACTGGCAACACAGAAAAGATGTTACTTGAATGAGGTTGGGCCAGTGGAGAAGCGCTCTTTAAGATAGAGGCATAAGAACGTCTCGATCGTTCTTTTAAAGAGCGCTTCTGTTTATCCCAGCAACTCTTGAATGCCTCGCACGAAGAGATTTCATGGGGTGAGCCCCCGCAATAGACACATTTCTGCTCTATTGCTGAGCATGCTCCATCCCCGTGATTCTCCCCGCATTGGGGACAGCGTGGCTTATTGCAACAGTGCGACGCTGTGTGCCCCAACTTGATGCAATTTTGACAATGCATGGGTCGAGGCACGAAGAGTCGCACAGGAAGCCTTAAAACTCCGTCAATCAAGACGTAGTGAGGGAGGGCGGTACCCGCAAAGGTCACACGAAATGAAGCTGAAGGCGAGTACTTTGTAACTCCATTTACGACGTTGGCAGTATTGAGTTGACGGCAATCCACGATTTCGACCGAAGTCGAAACGAGGCTCTTGAACTTACCAACGCCGTTGGATTTAATGTACTTCGCATCCAGACTCATTTCTGTGATCACGCCCTCAATCTCTACGTCTCGAGACGGGATGTAAACGTGATACTCTAGAATTAGAAAATTGCTAGCCACAATCTCGTTTGCAGCTTTCGAGTTAGCCACAACAACGCGCAGCTTGTTCGCACGTAATTTTGTAACACTGGTTACAGAGGTCCACCTCGCCAGATCTTTGGTGATCTGTACCACATTAAGAGGTTTACCGTTCTTTTTGGGCCGGATGAAAACCACCCATGGCCCAGAGGAAGATGAGCCTTCAGCATATTTTCGGAGCCGGGTGACTCTACTCTCCACTGGAGATGATCCGACATTGTCATCCATCTGAGAACGATTTGCATCTGAAGGACCAGCATCAGCTGATTCCTCCAGATGCTCCTCATCTTCATAGGTGATATTCGCATCATCCCCAGTTGGAGGGTATAACCCCCCGCCTTCGCTCATATTTTTCAACGGGAAAACGAATGCCCTCCGTGTTGAAAATATGAGCGAAGCACAAAATTATCGAAATATATATAAAGGGAAATATGATAGAAAAAGAAAAAGTGAAAAAAGAAATAAAAAAGAACTTACAAATTATTTTAGCACTTTTTGGAAATATATGTTTTCCAGTGTATACAGACTGCTCCAACCACGTGGTTCTCCGTTGGTCTTCAAGGATGACGATAACCGAAGAACCCAACCAAACGAGCGCTGGCCCTTCCTCGTTGGTTGAAGATGGCCTCCTCGTCTCGACTCGGCCTCGATGATGATGATGGATGATGATGATGATTGCGGTTATGGAACAATTGGTTCGCCAAACAATGGCGGCGGACCTCGTGGCGATCGATCGGCCCTTCTGCGAGCTGGGGCCAATCAAATTAACCAGCCTTTGGCAGGAAACTTTTGTCGCGGCACAAAACACCGTTTTTACCGTCCGTACGGCACAAATACCCGGATTCACTGGACGGGATCACACTCACTTTCAGCAGTTCGCGAAGATCGGGACACTTGAAAACGCGACTGAATTCTCCGAGTGATGCGATACGAATGATCGTATTCACTATGTCATCGGCCTAAGTTGAGAAAGCGAACACCAACGTGTGGAGATTGAAAAAACGAGTTAGTTTTAAGACTTCACGAAGAGAGGTCGGTTTGAGACTGTCAGCGTGTTGAGGCGAATGGAAATAATTCGGTCGGTTTCGACAACTACCTTTCTTGTAAGTCGATAGTCCGGCTTGTTTTTGGCTCGATGCACGGTTGTAGACGATACACCCAGCTTATTTGCGGCATCTCGGAGAGAGAGGTTAGGGTTTCGCTTGAAACTACCGGCAACTCTCTTTGACGTCTCAGCGGCTTCCGGTTTTCGATTTCCCCCTGATCCAGACTTCCTGGCTGTCGACAAACGTTCCCCAAACACTTTAATTACATTTGTAACGGTTGTTGTTGTTGTTGTTGTACATTTATTTAAAGAGGGTTTTTAGTCTTGAACTTTTACCCTCATTTGTAACGGTTGATTTGGCATCTTTTAGCGATTTTTCCGGCTTTGCGTGCGAGTAGCTCGGATTTTCGCGATGCGCGAGCAAAATTTTGATACGCTGCTCTTCTTTCTTGGACGGTATTTTGACAACTGAAGAGTGAATTCCAAAATCAAAATAGGAGCAACATTCTACACACACACACCTTCAAAATGAGGGGTGTTCAGGTTTTTCAAATGCAAAATTGAAAGAAATACGTCAAGTTGATATTGACCAAATTTTGACCGTATCACCCTTTACAAAGATGATTCAATCTAATTTTATGAAACTTGATCTCTCAATTAGTTTTCCAAGATCTAGAACTTTTGCTCTGTTTTTATAAGCTTCATTGATTCTTTAACCATGACAACATGTATGTTTTACTGGTATGGACTCATCATCCTTTCTCCCTTTCAATACGGAAAATGCTCAAACTACTAGTGCTACTATTGATATATTTTTATATTTACATTTCGCTCGGTTTGTCTGGCAAGTTTCCAATATTAAAAGGACGGTCTCAAATTACAACCTCTCTATTGCTTGATAAGATTCATGCTAAAAAATGGGGGGGAGCCCTTTCCCCTTCCCATCCGCAACAGCTGGAAGGAGGTAGAGATCCCATTTCTTCGCAATCAAAAATCTTCTCAAATCAAATTTTGTTCCATTGGTTGATAAGTGTTTAAACAATACAACAAAATATATATATATATGGAACCCTTTTCGTCCCTCCACCTCTCCGCACTGCAAGAGAGAAGGGTCTGTAATATTCATGAAAACATATCTCGTACTCAAATACCTTCCCATGTCAAAAAGACCATTCAAATACTACGTCACGCTTTGGGGGGAGAGGGGGTACCGATTGCTACGGTTTGTGAATTTATGATAGAAAATCTGATGAAAATGTGTTACGTAGGAGGGAGAGGAGTCGAAAATTGTCAACAATTGCGTTACGTAATTTTTGCACTGCCCCAAATTTGATTCTATTTGCTTAATCATTTCTCCAGTTCAATATTGTCAAAGAATCATATTTGAGTCACGTTACAAGCTTTCGAAAACTATAAATTTTGTAAAAATCTGTTGAGAAACAAGAGAGTTTAGCGTGCTGGCTCAAATAAAGTTTTCGTGTTTAGATGGAGTTTTTTTTGCGAATTCCGAATTCGGAAAATTGAAAATTAAAGTTAAGTCTGCCGAAGAATCCAAAAATGCAAAGATAGGCAAAGATTAACCCCTTTCAAACGGCCGTTTACGTTCGTTGGGCTTGACTATATGTGTCCAGTTGAAGTCGTCGTTGGTCGCCGCAGAGAAAAACGCTGGATCGTGGTGTTCACGTGTATGGTTGTATTTAGAAGTTGCCCACAGTCTTACCACGCAATCATGCATCAGCACCGAGGTCCAGCTTCTGAATACTTCTCGGATAACGGGACGAACTTGCGAGGGACGAGTAAGGAGATCATCCAACAAGTACGGGAAATCGATAATGTTTGCGCCGACGAATTTACGATTGCTATCACGGCACTTCATCCCACCTGGAACACCCCACATGGGAGGGGCGTGGGAGATGATGGTGCGCTCGGCGAAGCAGGTCATGACAGCTTTAGACGACGGGCGTCGATTGAACGATGAAATCCTCCGGACATGATCAACAGCCGGCCCCTTACTCTTGTATTTTCGGATCCAGTGGTAGATGCACTTTGTCCCAATGTCTTCCTGCGGGGTTCAGTGGTTCAGATCCAAACGAGCCACACGAAGTCATCAAACCTACCAACCATGCAGAGGCACTTCGGGATGTTTACAAGAGATCCCAGCAGCTGGCCGACGACTTATGGAAACGGTGGTTAAAAGAGTACGTGCCGACAGTCAACCGGCGATCCAAATGGTTCTCCGAAGCAAATCTTCTTAAGAAAGGAGATCTCGTGTACGGTGTAGACGGAAATCGAAGCAAGGCCTGGGTTTGAGGAATTATCGAAGAGTCGATCTTCTCTACTGACGGACGGGTACGTCCAGCTTTAGTGCGTACAACTAGAGGTGTTTTCCGACGTGGGACGGCAAATCTGGATGTGCTGGAGATTACTAGGGCTGCTGACGAAGTCCAAATGGTGGGTCCAGAGAGTGTCGCTCATCATACAACGTTTTAACATCGATGGTAACGCTGATCCGGTGGCTCCAGAGAGTGGATTCGGACCAGGTTTACCGGTGGGGGACTGTCGAGCGACTCGGCATCCCTGTCAGAAAGGGAAAACCAGAGTTTTGTCATCGTAAACGGTAACAACAAAAGTAATAAGAAAAGGAAAAAAAGCTTATCTTTGAAGTGCTGTGTACGAGTGAAGATATTATTACATGCTTCTACATAAAATTAGCAAGAGTTCTCTGCATAGTTGAGCTTAGTTTGTGATCAAATTCGGAAAATTATTTGGATTCGAATAAAACAGTAAGTTTAAGTGATTTAATTGAAGATTACCTCTAAAAATTGTATTTGTAGCTTCTGAAAGGACATCACAACACTTGTCTAACCTACAAAATTGGTTCGAGATATACAGTCGTCTCAAAATTATTGATGAGGCTCTCGTCAAAAAAAAGGCTGGTAAACGGTGGATAATGTGCAACACGAGACCCCATAGTGGTCATATCACCTCTTATTCACAACTCCTATCTCTACCTCCCCGCGGTGCCGGCTGGGATGCGAGTAACCTAAGCGGAGATCGGGTACCCAACCCCGGTGGATGCTTTGGTCGCATGCAGACTGAGAAGGTGGCCGCACGCGTCTGTTCCCCAGGTCAGGGGCGGTGTGCAACAACAACCGAGCATCTGTTCTCCAGGTCAGGGGCGGCTCAAACAGCGTCTGTCTTGCAGCAAGCGGCTGAACTTATGAAATACGGCTCCCGCCAGCTAAGTCCAAGATGGCAGCCCCATCGCGGGATAGGGACTTTAGGCTAACAACCTACTGCTCCCGATTTGAAATTGTTACGGAATCAGAAAGAAATGACCTGGAACTTTGGCGACGACTTTTAGCATGAAAACACGGACACGAATTGGAACTTGGAATGTTTTAACCCTTGCCCAACAAGGCAAACTGGAACAACTTGCTAGAGAGGCTAGCCGCCTCAAGCTTGAAATTCTGGGACTGAGCGAAGTCCGTTGGCCTAATACTGGAGAACAAAAGACACAGTCCGGGCAAGTCCTGCTTTACTCCACAGAGAACAGACGTACAAGCTAGCCCACGAAACTTGAGTAAAATTTCCAACGATAGTTTTGAACCATTTTTTTTTGTTTTTTGGCTGGGCCACCAGATGTCTCCAAATACACGAAAGAGAACTGTCAAAACCAAACTGAAAAAAAACAAAAACTTGGTCAGTTTTGGATAGGTCGTATGAACTATTGGCATGTTTCAAGAAAATTGCTGTTAAAGTTTCGTAAACCTTTCGTCCAGTGGCATAATGGAAAAATATCCTAAAAGGTAATCGCTATTTCCTTCAAGCTAGAAATGCTAAATTTTGGACAATGGGATGCAAAAGTGATACTTGAAAGTAACTCGCTTTGAGATGTCTAGAATCAGTTCTGGTAGGTAAGACTGATCAATAATGTTCATAATTGACTGACCGTTCAAGAAGTGCATAAACTTTTTCCATAATTGTTCGTTATTTTGACTGCCCCAGTAGTGCGAAAATAAAGAAATGAATACAAGTTTACCACCAGCACTTTTGAACGTTTTTAGTTATTGACTTTTCTCGTTGAATGAAACAACTTTTTTTATTTACAAAACGATGGGTGAAGAAAAGTTACCCGAAAATTAACGTTAATATAAAGAAAAATTGTTAGTATAAACCGTATAAATAAAGGAAGTTAAATTCTGTCGGATGTTAAATTCTGTCCAAAGGAGCTCTTAGGGGCCGTGGACAGAAAAATGAGATTTTTGACCCCCTCCTTCCCCTCCGTGGACAAGCGTGGACATTTGGCAAACCCCTACCCCCCTCTCCGGATGTCCACGTGGACAGATTTCAAATTATTTTTTTTTAATCTTATTTGACAGTAAAAAAACACAATTTTTTGCCTTTTTGTTATTAAAATGACTGATTTGAAAAAAAAAAAAACAAACATTTCCTGATATAAAATAATTTTAAAAATTTTAAATTTCTAAATTATTTATATTTATGCTTTCAGATGGCTACTAATTGTTCAAACATAAATTGGAAAGCTTAACCATTTTAAGATTTTGATTCAAACAACTTGATATTTATTCACCTTTAAAAAATATTTTGAAGTAAGTATGTCAACGTGGACATGACCCAAACCCCTACCCCCCTCTTCGTGGACAAGCGTGGACATTTCCACACCCCCCCCCCCCTCCCCCTAAGTTGTCCACGTGATATGTGTACGGCCCCTTATTGCATTTATCTAGCAATAAATTGAACCCGTCTATTTAAGAGCGGCAATAGTTTAACTGGTTCAACTATTGATGAGTTCATACACGCCTTATCGAAAACTGGCCACTTGAAAGTTTGATTTGTAACTTTTGAACGGCACAATAGATGGCACTGTTTTAAGTCAATTTTACACACTTTTTTGAAGTTTTTATGTACGAGCTCGTACGTCTGTTCTCTGTGTTTACTCTAGCATACGAGGAGAACATGCTACTCGGGAACGAGGAGTTGGTTTCCTGTTAAGCCCGCAGGCCTACGCGGCCCTCATTAGATGGAAACCGATAAACGAAAGAATAATCGTAGCCAGATTCAGAACACGGGTTAGAAACCTTACAATGGTCCAGTGTTATGCGCCAACTGACGTTGCCGACTTGCAGGAGAAAGAGCAGTTTTACAGTCAACTGAACAGCGTGGTTGAGAGAATTCCGAAGGGTGACATTCAAATCCATTTGGGCGACTTCAACGCAAAGATTGGCTCCGACAATCAAGACCTTGAGCGCATCGTGGGGCGCCATGGCCTAGGACAGATGAGCGAAAACGGAGAGCTGTTTGTAGAATTTTGTGGCAACAACAGCATGGTGATCGGTGGATCGCTCTTCCCCCATCGACCAGCACATAAGGTCACTTGGGTATCCCGAGATGGCCGAACAGAAAATCAAATTGACCACATCTGCATCAGCCGAAAATGGAGAAGGAGCCTTCTTGATGTCCGCAACAAACGTAGCGCAGACATTGCATCTGACCGTCACCTCGTCCTTGGCGAGATACGACTGAGAGTTGCGCGTGTCCAACGGCGCGAGGAGAAAGTCGGGTGTCGATACGATGTCCGCCGGTTGGAGAATCCAGAGGTGAAAAGGGCATACGTTGAACAGCTAGAATCCCGAGCCTCGGAGTTGCCGACAGACGGAACAGTCGAAGAACAGTGGTGTGGAATCAAGAATGCCTTTATCACGACGAGCCATGGTACTCTCGGTAAAGTTTGTGGAAAAAGGAGTGAATGGATGAAACTTGGAGGATGGTCGATGATCGGAGAAAGGCGAAAGTCGGAATTGAGCAGGCATGTACCGGGTCAGCCAAAGCAGCCGCCCGCTTACGATATGCGGAGCTGGAAAAGGCAGTAAAACGAGCTTGTAGACGAGACAAGAGAGCCTGGACAAACTCCCTAGCCGAAGAGGGAGAAAGAGCCGCCGCCAATGGAGATATCCGATTACTATATAACATTTCTCGCCGCCTCAGTGGTGCAAGGACTAATGCAAGAATGCCGCTGAAAGACCGAGCAGGTCAGTTATTGATCGATCGAACAGATCAGCTCAAACGATGGACTGAGCACTTCGAACAACTCTTCCGAGTCACGAATAGCGATGGCCAACAGAACCCGCAGCTCGAAGCGCCAACAGTGAGTCGCATAAACGGTGTCAACTCGGAAGCGCCCTCGCTGGCTTAAATAGAAGCGGCAATCAAAAAACATGAAATCCAACAAAGCATCTGGAATCGATTGCATCCCTGCTGAAATGCTGAAAGCCGACCCAGCCCTATAAGCACAAATGTTGCACCGTCTTTTCGCTGACATCTGGGATACTGCAACATTCCTGGCCGAATGGATGCAGGGTACGTAAAGGTCCCGAAGAAAGGAGACCTGAAAGAGTGCGGTAACTGGCGAGGCATAACGTTGATCTATACAACCCTCAAAGTACTCTGCAAGGTGATCCTGAACAGGATCCAGGAGAAAATCGACGCTACACTCCGATGGCAACAAGCTGGATTCCGATCCGGACGGAACTGGAACAAATCAACGAATTCCAGGACTCTCTTCTGCTGGTGTTCGTTGATTTCGAAAAAGCATTCGACCTACTTAACCATGAAAACATCTGGGCGGCTCTAAGGCGACGAGGGGTCCCAGAGAAACTAGTCCATCTCATCGAAGCACAATACGAGGCATTTTCGTGCAAGGTCTTGCACGACGGTGTCTTGTCCGAACCTATCCCGGTAATTGCTGGAGTGAGACAAGGATGTATTCTATCACCGCTACTTTTTCTAATCGTAATGGATGAGATTCTGATTGGATCGATTGACTGTGCATCGAACCGAGGATTGCCGTGGAATCCTTCAACAATGGAGCAACTGAATGACCTTGACCTGGCTGACGATATTGTTTTGCTCACCCAAACACAACCAGATATGCAGAGCAAACTCGACGACCTCACCGAAAGCTCCAAGGCAGCAGATCTTAAAATCAATTGAAAACGTTAGTAAAAAATTAGAAGATTTTAGAACGATTACTGGTATAGTCACTATTCATGTAATCAGAACAGAATGATATGAATGATTCAGGGTATGATATTTGATTATGCGGGCAAGTCGATGAAGATCAACACATCCTTCCAATTTCGTGGTAGCATGGCAGCTGGGCAACAAGTTGAGAAAGTGGAGT
Source organism: Uranotaenia lowii (assembly GCF_029784155.1). NCBI lineage: Eukaryota > Metazoa > Arthropoda > Insecta > Diptera > Culicidae > Uranotaenia > Uranotaenia lowii. Next base: position 147,968,824 of record NC_073691.1, read on the forward strand.
GCTTCCAGTATCTTAGTAGCCAGATAACGCCTGATGGTGGTACCAAGAAAGACATCGATACCCGGATCAGAAAAACGTAAATAGCTTTCTTCCTTGATCTTTGCTTCAATTTTGATGACATACAATGATTTTCTCCTCTCGTAGTAGCATCCTTCCACCTTTCCCACATACTCCTCTACCGACTTCCCAACAACAAAAGGGTTCTTGAGAAGTGTGTGACCTGGTTTAGCACGTACCTAAATACATAAGTATAGTAAAGTTGTCCTCGCAGGTTTTCTGTGTCCATCCATTCGGGGATGGTCCGACCAGGACTGTCACCTGGTGGAAGGACTCATCATAACTTCACTAATCTACGCATTGAATGAAGAAAAAACTGTTGCCTTTTGGATTCGAAGCTAGCACACTCTCTGATCGTCTCGAGGGCAGAGAGTGAACTCTTTTGTAAAGTTTTTTTTTTTATTTCAACTGATTTGTATGAAGACTTACATTGAACTAATAAAATTTTCACTCCATGTGCTTGATTTCAAAGTCATGGATTGCTTCGATAATTTTTACGTTTTCAGGATTCCTTCGATGCATCATCCATTGGCAGCTGGAAACGGCAAATAATTACTGGAAATCAAAACAGCTTGCGATTATTTTTTGCTACCAGCAGTCTGTTATATTTCTACATATTTAAGAATATATTGGACTACATTATGTTGATAGATTCAATTGTTTGTATTTATTATATTTGAGTTTGCACTATAACTAGAAAATCTAACTATTTACAGGGATAGGCGAAATAATGAAGACACAACCGCTGAACCAATAATGGTTTAACATGACAAAAACCTAGAACCGACATTTCTATTTGGCGAAATGACTTCTTTCATACTTTTTTTGTTTAAAATTTCATAAAAAAAACTAATATAAATAATTTCAATATAAACAATTTCCTTGAATACGATACTATTTAGCGCAGGTTGCATGTTCGAGACCAAAAAGAGCTGGTATCTGCTTTTTTATTTCCTTCGCTATTCGATTAAAATCGTAATCTTAACTGGACACATCAAAAGCCTTTCAACAATGCGGAGCCTGTTCCCACCATTCCCTGAGACTACTGCTCTAACTGATCAACAGGTTTCTGTGTTCAGCTTGCGTTTCCTTGTTTTTCGTTACCAATTCGATGGAGATCGCCTTACGTTCCCCGATACCAGTGAAAACGCAATTTCGCACAAAAGTGATGTTGCTGCTGCTTATGGGTTTCCGTACTCATGCATGAGTTTTTTTTTTTGTTGTATCTCCATAGTGATGTTTATACGATTTTGGTTTTTCATCAATTGAAAACGATAAGGAAACCTACCGGCGGAAACCTTTGAAGCCTTTAATGGACGTCATCACCTTTGCCATAAGAGGGGCTTTCTTCGGTTTGGTGGGTGCAAAAACTGCAATAAAAGAAAAATAATCATAGCGTTAGTTTACTTTCAGCACTTGATGATGCGCTCGAGTGATGGTGAAGAATACGAACCATGTGCCTGGGCGTTGTCCCGAACGCCGGGGGCAACTTTGAGCCGGGAATCTCCAGCCCCAGTTATGTTGCCGCCCACGTTCTTCAGTGATGCTACCCGAGCAGCCGGCGAAACAACCGGAGCCTTGGCTGTGCCGTACTTGATTTGCTTGCTTATCACCTGTCGAGGAGGTTTGACCATCGATGCATCAACGTAGGCCAGCTGGGATCTCCTGACCGCTGCCGTCTGTTCTACCTGGGCCATCTTGATGTTGGCTGTCAAACGGTTCAGCTTTACCTCTCTTTCTTTTGAACAACGCTGTTGGAAGAATGAAAAAGAGAACAGTTTTATGAGTTTATACGGGAAACTATTTGAATAGAACTTACAGCGTACATTTCCCGCCAGGACTCGCACTCTTCTTCCTTTCGTTTTTGGCTTCGGAAGAGTCGTTTGCAGTGCTGCTCCCAAAGGATGTCAGTGTCCTCCAACAGGTACGGGTTCACTTCTTCCAGATATTCTAGCTGTTTAGCGGAGGCACGTTCCAGGACCGGCTTGAGCATATCGAACGGAATTCCGCCGGTGCAATCCAGCAGCTCGATATTTTCCTGTAAGAGTCGGATGCACAGGTCGTACAGGCTGGGCACGATTCCAGTGAAGGTTTTGATGCCGGAGAAAACTTTGGTGCGAAGGTTTTTGGACTGCATGCTGTGGCCGAGGGTCTCTTCTTCGGTCAGAATCGACCGCTGAGCCTTGCCGTTGTTGGAAAACACACAATCCATCACGACCTGGTTCAGCGGCATCGGTCGATAATTGGGAGAAATGGTTGGTAGCGATTCTACCAACTCCGAAGCGTCCGGCAATGGTTCCAGTTTAACTTTCTGCTTCAGTAGGGAGGGCGTTGAGGAGGAGGAACTGCTGCTGTAGCCACTACTGCTGGAGGCAGTGCTCGGAGATCGGGCTTCGCGGCTTTTGCCCGAGGAGCTAGGGGACTGTTTTTCCGTTTTGATTTTCTGCGCCGGCGGTGGCATGCTGAAGGACGATGATTTATCTTTTTCCAGCCCTTTGCCGGGCTGCTTCTTTTTCGATGAAGACGGCATATCCATCATGGCCATGACGGCGTCAAAACTGGTTCCCTCAGAATGATTGATCCCTTCTTCTTCATCGTCAGATGTGTTTGCTTTTGGGCTTGACTTTTTAGATGAAGATTCTCTTTTTTTGTCTGAAGATTTTTTGGTCCTATCCTTGCTACTAGAAGTCTTACTGCTAACGCGGCTGGACTTTTCCTTTGCACTCGATTTGCTGGATTCTTCCTTCTTTATCTTTTTAGAAACGTTCTCATCTTCTGACCTTTCCGGCGAAAGCTGCCGTTTGCTACTCGAGGAAGACTCCTTGTCATGCTTGCTTGAGGAACTCTTGGAGGAACTCGAGTGTTGTTTGCTGCTTGAGTCTTTATCCCTCTGAGAGTTACTACTTTCTTTAGCCTTTGAGTGGTTAGACTCTTTGCGGCTACTACTACTACTACTGCTGGTATGTTTCCCAGATCTTTCCCTATCCTTATCATGGCTCGACGATTTTTTCGAAGACGACGAAGAGCCACTCTTCCGATCGTGATCCCGATCCCTGGACCTAATGCTGCTGCTGCCATTTCCACCTTCCTTCGACGAGTGAGAAGATGACGAGCTCTTGCTCTTGCTGTGGGAGTACTCCTTTGACTTACTCCTACTGCTACTACTTCGGTGGCCTGTATCGATCTTCCTACTGTCACTATCGTGACTGGATCTCCGTTCTCGATGTCGATGGCTACTGCTGGTGCTTACTCGCTCACTATCATCTTCCATCGATCGTGGATGGTATCCGTTCGGAGTTCCTTCATAATTATTTTCGTCGTTATCTACGTCGTCGTCTTCCTGTTCAGATAAATCTCGTGACTTGGCCGGTTCCTCTTCGTAGTCGATCGGTACCTCGTCATCATACAATTGCTCATCGACTTGCAACGGTTTTTCATCGTACCCATCATCTGTGAGGAAAAAAGGCCGTTTTAAGAATAGATTCTTCATCTGAATAATCTGATTTTTCATTTTCAAAGGGCTAAGGTTTTTTTTAACGAGGGAGTTTCTCTCAAATGTTCGATTAAATTGACCCTCAAACTGGCTTCGATAACTTTATTCCAAACAGAGCTAAAGAAATCGATTTTCATCGCCATTTTCTCTTACCTTGTTCCAGATAGTTCTCCGACATATCTTGATCCCGATCATCCCGCGATGAAAATGCCGATTGGTCGTCTCCCCTGCCAGCTGATCGGTCCTGATGGCCTCTGTCCTCGTCGTCTTCCTCCGGCTCCTCTTCCCCATTCTGGCCATCATCGTCCTCTTCGGCCGCTACCATCCGTTTCCATTTGGTGACCAGGGCTTTGGCGGCGACCCCGACCTCTCCATCGTGCCGGCGCAACCCATTCACCGTCCTACCGATGCCGGTTTCCTGCAGGTGCTGCACCAAGATCGGCAATCGATACAGCTTGTTGATGCAGTGCAGCAGCTATTTATGCGGGAAAAAAGATATAGGTAGGATTTTATTAGAAAGTAGGAATATTGGAATTGATACAATTTGTTTGTGCAAAAATCACAACAAGTCGTAAACTTCTGTGCATAAACTGCCTTCAATCAACGAAGAGTTTTTTTATCTAATGGACCATAATGAAATTTCAATATTCAACATAAGTTTATGAGATTACATTTAAAGAAAAAAGTTTAAATTGGAAAACAGTTTAAACATATAAAAAGCTGAAGGCTGCAATCTAGCAAATTTAACATATTAAAATTTCGCTACTGACGCTGACTAATAAAAGGAAAATTTTAAAAAATAAACGGTGTCTTGAGATTTGTATAAGTATTCCAGCATTTATAGTGCCTATGATTAAATAAATGATTTTGGAACATTTTGGCGCACAAATTTCTTAACAGTTTCTACCAATTTTCAAAAGTTATCTATAAAGCGAGAGCTGATAGAAATAATTGCATATTTTGTTTCAGCGTACCCTAACGAATCTGATGGCGTATTTTTTTTTGATTCCGGATTTGGCTCTAGAACCGTCAGAATAAAAAAGCAAGTTTCGGGTTTCGAGTTATTCCATACGTAGGTGTGCGTGAGAACGAGCGCAATGTTTACATGCAGCTGTCATTTTGTTCTCCCTTCTGGATTTCTTCATTCGGTTCTTCACATCCGGATTGCCGTTTTTCGTGTCCGGATTGCACTGGACTGCAGATAGCACGATTTTGCTTGGCTGAGAGGTTCAAAATCGCGGCAATAATCATTTGCCCGTTCATGATTTCAACTGTTTTGTTTTCAGCCAAAAACAGCTGTTAAATGTTTTGACAACAACGTTGAGAGTATTGGTGAACTTCTCGCAAAACTGACTTTTTTCTCAGGGCGACTCCGTCCCTTTTTCGAGCGAACCTAGGTTGCCTCTCGAGCAATAAATGAGCACGATGACAGCAGTTAGAGCGAACCTAGGTTGCCTCTAGTTTGCCTCCAGGTGAAAAAAAATACGGTATGAGTAAGCTCTTAATTTCTTGGCACCTCGGAATAAATATGGATTTCTATGCCTTGTGGAATAAATTGCATTACTCCATTACCAAGGGTACATCAAAGACTAAAATTTAATACGGACCGGAGAGAATAGAAGGCCAAATTCGAAATCTTCGCACGGGCAAGGGCCTAAATATGCAAATTGCAAGAAAAAATATCAATTACATTTTGGTTAAACGTTCAGTTTTTGATAATCGAATTTGTTAAAAAAAAAGGAGTCATCATTCACCATGCGAAAACTTGTGAAAATTTCATATTTATTGGAACAGCTCATGTTGAATCATTGTTTTGTTTTTTTGTGGAACTAAAATCTGCAATATAAATTTTAAAATTCTATTGACTTAAAATTATAATACTTTATAAACAATCAAGTCGGAATTTGAGTGGAAATATTTGACTAAAAATGATACAATAGATAAGATTAGAGAAGAACTAAGAGTTAAAATTGGCTAAACATAGCAACAGTAAAAGCAAAAAAAAACCACAGAAATCGATAATGAAAATAAATATAACCACAATGAAAAGTAGTTGATATTTGCTATGGGGGGAAAAAATCATAATCGTTTCTCTCTTTCGCTCCTAAGAGCAAAACCAAAATCAGCTGCTAGAATTGGACGGGATTTTCCTCCAATCCCTTGAATGATACATTTTGAGATTTGAATGAGCTGAACGTATTCGAACTTTTCTGTTGCTGAAATGGTATTTTCTGTCTGTCTCTTTATGCTTCATTCATCCTTTCACCCTAAATCCCGATCATCCTCCCCTATCATCTCTAGGTAACTAGCAAATGAAGGAAGTGAAAAAATTTCTACTCACCCTTTGCTCGTTGTCCAGCGATCGGTCGATGCTTTTCTGGTAGTGGGTTATAATTTCTCCGATCGGAGTCATTTTCGATAATAAAATGCCTCAACGTCTCAAATGGTTGCTGAGTGGGGGAAAGATAGGCAGGTGACCTTCTTTGGATATGCGTATTGCTGTTCTCAACGCAGTAGTCAGCAACAAAAGTTGAAAGTTAGATTGCCAAATATGTCACTTTCACACGTTGCACCGCACCTATCGGTTATCTTTTTCCCGATAACAAACTCACCCAGTCTCTCGGGACACCGCGTGTCGGACCCGTGTTCCGGATTTCACTCGATTTTCTAGAATAGCAATTTTCCACCACGTCGTCACAGACAGTTTCACTCGGTTGCACTGACTACGCCATTATGCTTACGTATGTGTCGCAAAAAACCAGAATACTACACACTTTACCTCACCACAAGTACCCCACTAATGCAGTAATCAGTTGATGGTCTCTCGCACACTCTTTTCGGGCACCGAAAGTGCAGCACAAGTTAGCCTCCTGCTATACAGCTCAATTTGCAGGAACTGAAACCCCAAAGCAGGGCTGCACCGATACGTTCGAAAGGGAATTTGAGATCGCACTGGCCTCGGCAGATGACACCGCGACGACACCTTTCGATATGTTGCCTCGCTCGAGCTCGAACTGTCAAACAAAACAACAACAAACACCGAAAACTTAACGAATTGTTATGACGGCACGCACGCGAATGACCGAACGATTTGACGCTTCTGCTGAATATGTTGCCTGGTACCGGATGGCACGGAGATAAAAATGCATGCTTTGGTAGGTGCAATTTCGGAGAAATCCGGTTACCTGCTGCGTAATATGAATTCAATGGGGCGCCTGCATCGATTGGCTCGCGATGGGAATTAAGTAAGCCTGCAAGTTAAATAATCCTCATATTTTGATTTACCTGTTTTTTTTTCAGAATTATGGAGGCGTAACCATCCGATGATGAATTGTTTGACTTTGGAGAATGTTCTCAAAGTACATAAGTCAGATTTTTTGTCTTATTCGGATGGTTTTCACTAAATAGATGGCTTCTCAAAGTCCACCCGAAGCGAGACGATTAGTAGGTTTTTCAGTAATCTCTCCGACAAGCCATTTGCAATCGAAAACAGTTATAATACTTTTTCATTCACTCATGGTTTTTAGTCTAATTTTATAAATCCGTATGAAAACAATACCAATATAAGCTTAATTTGTTTGATAGTTCGAATTACTGCTCTGTGAACATCTGTTTAAATTTTTATTTCCAACTGTATAAAGTCGCGAATGCCATACCCAAGTAACAATTTAAATTCTATAAGAAACTGGAAGGGCGCTTTAAAACCTCGTTATAAAAAAACGAAAAGTTATATTAACCCCATTAAAACATCTATAAAACCCTTAAAAGAGTCAAAAGGCCCACCTACAGGAGGAGAACATTTCAAGTACCCTATACCACAGAGAACCTATACAACCATCCTACAAACCTACAAACTATCCGAGAGCAGGTTGCAGATAATTAAATTAAATCTCATGCGTAATATAAGATTTTCGTGAATTTTTCGTCCGAAAAGGGTTTTGACTTTGCTTGAATTATCTTACTCAACAAAAAAGAAAAAGATTTCATTTTCCAAGACTGAGGAATGACTTTGATGTTCCTATTATTATATTAATCAACTAAACTTGGTATCTCAATGTGTAAAATTGTTGCGCTTTCAATTTTATCGATTAAAATTGAAAAAAACTGGGAAATAAACCGCGCGCCCACTTAAAGTGCCGAAGTATAAAATAATCAACCATAATTTTGTTCTACAATCAAACTTTCACCGGATCTGTTTCAATGATACAAGGTATTTTTGACTGGCTGACAAAACAGGCCCACTTAATAATAATAATGAAAACTCACTGGGTGTAAATCGATTAGAAAATATTTATTTAATTGTTCCATTTTTACACAAAAAAAAAACTTTCACTAAGACGGTTACCGCAAGCTAGTCAATAAAATAGTAAATATTTGCACTTCCGAGGCACTTTACGAAGCCGTCCACATTCTCCGATTTCCGAGTGTTTGGCTTGTATCCTGTAGATCCTTGTGAAGTTGTGCAGGCTTCTGTAAAGTTTACAAAAACTTTTTAGGATTTTAATATTTTGAATGAACGAAACACCTACCAATTCCTTCTTGCTCCGTTCAAATCTATTTGGCAGGATTCGGCTTGCCTGGATTGCTCCTATTTTTTGCCAGCAGTAGCGTGAGCGGCTTTTTCTTGATTTCTGCATTTATGCAGTCCGCTACCTTCTTGAAATCTGCTTCGTTGCACCTCGAGAATTCGGATCCGATTTCGAAACAATCCGGTTTGTTTACGTTAAAACTGTGGAGTCGTAACAAGGGTGACAGCCTTTTTCAAATAGAAATGATGAAGAACTTAATAAAAAACGGCTTAAATCAATTATTGTCAAGAAATCGATGATGAATGTGAAAGAAGAACTACTTAGATTATTTTGTGATTTACGTTTAAATTTATTATTGTCGAGAACTTGGAGATAAGCTGAATTCGGGAGTCCTTCCCGAATAGGATTGCACCGTGAAAAAACCATGAATTCCATATTCACAAACTATAAATTGTATGGTTTACACAATGATTATTATCTTCCTCGATACCGTGAATGCACATTGGAATTCATAGTTTTCGACCATACATTTCATCGTTTTGACGAAAATAACCATGAAAAAGGGGTATTGTTATGCAGCGTGACCATGAAAAAAATGGCGATTTTCCATACATTGGAAAGCCAAAAAATATAAAGTTCATGGTTCTTTCAGCTTCCAGTTTTTCATGGTAAAACCATGAAAATCCGATTATTTACATTGTTAGCCCGCTGAAATAAAAATCTTTGCTCTTTTTGGGGTGTTTGTTATTGTTTTTGATTATGTCATCATTTTTATAATTTTTTTTAAACTAAAAACAAATGAATTAATTTACATTAACTATTTATTTAAAGAATCTTTAACACTTTATGAACACTTTACTCACGCACTCTAAATTACGAATAATTCGCTGGATTTTGATGCTCGCAACTCCCGCATCTCATTGCTGCTCGTGGCATCCGTTGGCTACCGCATCCTGTGCCACTCGTTAGTGTGTCGGTTTTACACTGCTGGAATTAATAAAAAAAAGGTTCTTAATCTGTTTGCCCTTTGGACAGCTTCGATATTAAACTTACCATTGCGCCCATTTCCGATTACTTCGAACAAATTCACAAAAAAAAAACCTCGAAAAATTGACTACCGGCCGAGCGAGAATGAAAGAAATAGAAAAAAAACACGTGCCGCGGCTGTCAAAATATTAACCGTACACGAAAAACTTGGAGTGTGTAAATTCTTGAATTAAGCTCGGATGTTCTTTTTACCATGAAATACAAGATAACATTAAAATTCACTGGAAAATGAATGTGATACCATGGTTATCTCCTATTCGGGCTGTTAATATAAAATAATCATGAACTAGATAGGGGTTTTATAAATTATTTTATAGTCGTTTTGTAGCTGTCCTGAAGATAGAATATATAACGATCTTCGTCAAATAAGCTTTACAGCTATCAACACGTTTTCAATGCTCCTAAAAAACTTCCCTTTTTTCTTACAAAACCATTAGGAGTTTAAAATGTTGCTTGGGATAAACATGGTAAAACGTGGTAAAACTACTATAGAATAAAAAAAAAGAAAACAAAACCTTTCAAACGATATCTTTATACAATGTGGTACAGAGGTTGATATTTATGTACATACATGTCGTGAAACACTCATCTTATTATAATAGAGCTTTAAAACCTTTAAAACAAATGAAAAAAAATTGTATTACTCTGAATTTGGTAGCGCCGACTACACACAAGTCTGCAAATCTCAACCTAATCTGTGCTAATGAAGACGTGACGAACGTGACACAACGTTCTACCACTGACCATACTGACTGGACAGTCGATTTCGTTTTTTGGATAATTTACGCACTCTGGAATCGATAGTACGCAATATCGATTCCAGAGTGCGCATCGATCGATTTGAAGAAATGCTATCCCAGTTAGAAAATGCCACCCGACTTTCGCAAAAAAACAGGCAATTCAGACGATAAAATCGTGCAAAACAGGTACATTTTTCCTACAGGGCATTTCTACTGGAAAAATTATAGGTTCGCCACCTGCCGTCGGTATTGCGAACCTGCTAAATTTGACGAAAAAAAATTAGCCAGAAAATGATCGAATTTGTGCAGTGTCCTGTCAGTATGATCAGTGGTTCTACTTGGATTTTCTGTAAATTTGATAATTCAAAGCTAGAAGCTAAATTCAGATTGAAATAGTAACAATAATTGTTATTGTTTCAATCTGAAATGAAATGAATTATTCATTTAAATTAATTCTAAGCATCGCAGGTTTTCTATGCACTGTAGGGAATGATGTAAAGAATAATAGAAGTACAAAAGTGAATAACTTATTCTAATTAATGATATTGCTAAAATATGTTTAAAGATTCGAATGAAAGACAAATAGAATCAGAAAATGTTTCAAATGAACAAACCTATTGCGGTTCATGATTAATTATGTATAGTTATGTAAATAAAAATAAGCGTATGAACGAAAGAGAGAAACGCTCTCTTCTCTTGATGACAAGAAAATAGAAAATTTAACGGGATTCTGCTAACGACTTTCAACTCGGACGGTTGTTTGTAGCGCGTCTCAGGTGGTTGATTAAATTCAACTTGATTTTGAATTTAAATTCACTACATGCACGTAATCCGGATTCCGGCCGGCCGGGTGGGACAAATCTTGGCATTTTTTGAACCAGCTGATTGAGAGGATTTAATCCTATCTTTAAGATTTAATTTAATTTATTTTATTAGAGAGGCTTGCTTGGTAGATTCGCCTCTAAGATATCTTTAAGATCCAATTTTGGTTATTTTTTTAGAGAATTCTAACTAGCTTGGTCATTTCTCTTGACAAAACAGGGAATTTAATTTAAAATTTGTCAAACTCAAAACAAGAACATGTGTGCTGGAATATAATATAATTTATACGTGGACAACTTAGGGGGGGGGGGTGCATGGAAATGTCCACGCTTGTCCACGGAGAGGGGGGTAGGGGTTTGGGTTATGTCCACGTGAACATACTTACTTTCAAAATATTTTCTAAATGTGAATAAATATTAAGATATTTCAATCATAATCTTAGAATGGCAAAGCTTTCCAGTTTAAGTTTAAACAACTAGTAGCCACTTGAAAGCAATATATATAATAATTTAAAAATTAATGTTTTTTTAATTATTTCATTTCTGGAAATGCTTATTCGTTTTTTTTTTTTCTAAAATCAGCCATTTCAATAACAAAAAAGGCAAAAAGTGGTGTTTTCTAACTGTCAAATTAGATTAAAAAAAAAAACAATTTAAAATCTGTCCACGTGGACATCCGGGGAGGGGGGTAGGGGTTTGCCAAATGTCCACGCTTGTCCACGGAGGGGGAGGAGGGGATAAAAAATCTCAATTTTCTGTCCACGTGGTATCTGAACGGCCCCTCAGCAGTTTCTAGTTTTGTTGAAGGCTTCCAACAAAAATTTCATTGTTCAGTGTTAAGATTTGAAAATGCTTTTATGAATGATGAGGCTTGTTTATCAAATTTTGCGAATTATGTGAATAAGTCCGGGTAAAGTACGAACTTATTTCTATACGATATCCGCGCAACCGAGTCACGGCACGGCCAGGCAATATGGAATGCTACATTTCTGCACAATTTACATGCGCGTTCTTTCACAAGAAAGAATCTTGCTGATTATGTTGGGCCTGTTGACCCCGCATATTGAAAAAAACAAACGCATAAACACCCCTCGTATTCAGCAGAGCTGTCACATTTTGACAGATCCCCTGCGTTTCTCATGCGCAGAACCGGTTCGCGTGAGTCGGTGCGGTTCTGAAACTGTCATCACCGGGGATCATTCTCGTCGACTCTGGCTGGAACGGTTATGTTCTTGGCAGTCATTTAGCAGCGAAGTGATTCTATTCGATTCGAATTCGAGTGCGTGTGGTAATTGGTGCGGTCCCGAGTGCGAGGTTTTTTTCGGTGGTGGACTCCCTCAAGTACGGAGCAGTTTTGCAGCACCCAGGAGTAAACGATTTTTGCCGTGAGGTATCCGTATCCGTCGGAATTGAGGTTGAAAGTGTGCACCGCAGCCGCGAAAATTACTACTTCGATCGGGCTAAAAGGGAACAAGAAGCAGTGAGGGTAAATTTGCTAGTAGCCCACCAGATTCCTCGATACCGCAGAGATGCCTTCCAGCGATCCTTTGCCTCCGAAGGAGAGCGCTCTGTTCCGGAAAATACTGGTAAGTTGTGAGGGGCGAAAACCTGCTAATTCGGGAGGTTTAGGTTCTTTGACCTGATTTCGGGATCTCGGTGCCTTTGCATGCCGAATGGGAAAAAAATCACGACCCAATAGTGTGTGCAAGTATAGGGAAGGAAGAAGAGTGTGGGCTTCTTTTTCGTGCGACTTTTCGAGGCGTTCTTGTTCTTGTTAGCTCGGAGCCGGGTTGCCAGTTGGTAGGGGAATAATATTTATGAACTCTATTCATTTAGCACATCGTATGTTGTGTAGGTGCTACGAGACATTTAACATAACATCATCATAATAAAGCAGTCTACTCAAGCAAATCTGTTATTTAGAGGTTGCTGTTATAAAGATATTAGGACTCTATCTCAGAAAAAAATTCTTGCGTTATAGCTCTGGCAAATGGTACTTTCTGTTTCTTTTTTCTTAAAACTTAAACTACTTTGTAAACCAAAAAGTATGAAATCGTCAACTTAACACAAATTCAATAAATTTCGCTGCTGAAACAATAATGTTGAATCGCTGAGGAATGATTGAAAAATGAATATAAATAATATAAGGATGAGTATATATATAAACCGATCTAGTAAATTTTAAAGAACGAGCCCGGTTGGAATTTCATATTTAAACCATTCCCGTAAAATGGATCTTTAATGGCTCTCATTTGCAAGACTACGTTTTCGTATTCTGGGGTATCACTTTATAAGCGAGCCTGAGATTAAGAAATTACACCTGGAATGAATAAACCCTAGAGGCTTAAAATCCCAAATAAAACAACAAAACAAACAGAAATTACGCCTTTAAAAGACATACACACTGTCATTCTTCAGCCGGGAGTATGGCATTTGGCATAACGGTCATCACTTTTCAGACAAAGTTGCGAGTTTTCTTTTGTTAAGTTTTGAGGCATTGCCGCCAACATCGAGGATGCAGGGGGTAAGGCGGCCGAAAGCCGGTCTAGGTCTACTGGGGCCTAAAAGGTTTTCGTGAAAGCTCTTAACCCCGCGATAGCGCGAAGGAAAATGTCTAATAAAAGTTCGAACGCGCTGCGTGAGAAAGCTGATGCTTATAGTGATATGCATTGTGTTGACTTTTGTAAAACCGCCATAAGTAAGGCATTTAGACTTAAGCTGAAAGAGATTACTCACGCTGCGCTACAGCATGATAAGAGATCACCTCTAGCTTTCACGTAAAACTAGGAGGCCACAACCTCAGAAAACATCCATTGTGAGCATCTTCCAGATTTAAAAATATTTCTCGTCCACAGAAATGTTACGAAATGAAGCAATACAAAAACGGGTTGAAGCTGGCCAAGCAAATCCTGACCAACCCGAAGTTCACTGAGCACGGCGAAACGCTGGCCATGAAGGGACTTACGCTCAACTGTCTCGGTCGCAAGGAGGAAGCCTACGACTACGTGCGTCGGGGTTTGCGTAACGATCTCAAATCGCACGTCTGCTGGCACGTGTACGGGCTGCTGCAACGTTCAGACAAGAAGTATGAAGAAGCCATCAAGTGCTACCGAAATGCGCTCAAGTGGGAGAAGGACAACATCCAAATCCTGCGGGATCTGTCGCTGCTGCAGATCCAGATGCGGGACCTCGAAGGGTACCGGGATACACGGCACCACCTGTTCCGGTTACGTCCTTCCCAGCACGCGTCCTGGATTGGCTTCGCCATGAGCTACCATCTGCTGGGGGACTACGAAACGGCTATCGACATTCTGGAATCTTTCCGCTCATCACAAACGGTGGTATGTTTTTTTTTGGTTTGCTATTCCTTTTTTGAATTAGCTTTAAAAATGCAGCTTTGTCATCATTCTCTAATCCTTAGGAAACCTACGATTACAAGCACAGCGAACTGTTGCTGTATCAGAATCTAGTTATTCAAGAATCGGGAAATTACGAGAAAGCACTGGAGCACCTGAAGAAGTACCGAACGCAGATTCTGGATACGCTGGCGGTGAAGGAAACCATGGGTGAACTGTGCCTTAAGCTTGACCGCCACGAAGAAGCTCTCGCGATTTACACTGATCTGATGAAGCGTAACCCGGAAAATATTGCCTACTATCAACAGTACATAAGGGCGGTGAAAGTGACCGAAGCGAGTGATGTTATCGAGGTGTACCAGCGCCTTCAAGTGGAACATCCGCAATCGTTCTGTGCCAAACGGTTGCCACTGGATGTTGCTCAAGGGGAAACCTTCCGAAAACTGGTCGATGAACACTTACGACGAAATCTACGGAAAGGAGTGCCGCCTCTTTTTGTCAATTTACAATCATTGTACCGCGTCGAAGAAAAAGTACGTATCATATCGGAACTGGTCGAAGGTTACCATCAGAATCTGACAAGCAGCGGTTACTTCGCGATCGCCGATAAGGAACAAAATCTTCCCAAAGAGCCGGCTTCGGCTTTGCTTTGGACTCTCTACTATCTAGCTCAGCATTACGACCACCTGCGAGAGTCGGAGAAGGCTTTGGATTTCATCAACGCCGCCATCGAGCACACGCCGACCTTAATCGAACTGTACGTAACTAAGGGCCGCATCTACAAACACGCTGGCGATTGTTTGGAAGCGGTCAGTTGGATGGATGAAGCTCAAAGTTTGGACACTGCCGATCGGTACATCAATTCTAAGTGCGCCAAGTACATGCTACGTGCCAACCAGATAAAGGAGTCGGAGGAAATCTGCGCAAAATTCACCCGAGAGGGAGTTTCGGCGATGGAAAACCTCAATGAAATGCAGTGCATGTGGTACCAGACGGAGTGTGCTCTCGCCTACCAACGTCTGGAAAAGTGGGGCGAAGCGTTGAAAAAGTGCCACGAAATCGAGCGCCACTTTGCGGAAATCATCGAGGATCAGTTCGATTTCCACACCTACTGTATGCGGAAGATGACTTTGCGCTCCTACGTGGGTCTCCTTCGGCTGGAGGACGTGTTGCGGAGACATCCGTTCTACTTTAAGGCGGCCAAATGTGGGATAGAGGTAGGATCCAGCGGTGTGTTTTTATTCTAAAGTTCGCTTCAGTGATTTTGGATGTATTTCCGTTTCACAGGTTTATGTGCATCTGTTTGACAAACCCTTAGCTGCAGAGTCAACCGGAGAGGAACTTGATGTCGGTAAGTTTACCTAACGATTGGAACCAAATTAACAGTTAGGTGGTAGATGTAGTTAAGTTATCTTTTTTATGAAACATAAAAAGCTTAGAGTAATCCATACCAATACAATAAAATAAGAACGTAAATTATCATGTTTAATGCTTCCTCTTGTTCCAGAAAATCTCCCCCCATCTGAACTGAAAAAGCTTCGCAACAAGCAACGCAAGGCAGCGAAGAAGAAAGCGGAACAGGAAAATGCTCAAGCCGCCCAAGCCAACCAAAAGAAGGAACAACACAACAAACAGCGGAACGCTAACCAGGACGGGGATCCGGAAGCACCCCAGCTGGACGAATTGATACCGGACAAGCTAGCGCGTCCGGATGATCCCCTCGAAAAGGCGATCGAATTTCTGAGACCGCTGCAGCAGCTGGCCAAGGATAACATCGAGACGCACCTGATGGCGTTCGAAATTTACTCACGTCGGGGCAAGCTGCTGCTGATGTTACAATCGCTGAAACGTGCCCGGGTCATCGATGCCTCCAATGCCACTCTGCATAGCTGCATCATACGATTCTACCAGATACTAGAGGCTCGCATTGCTAACAACGAGATCGACGAAAGCGTCAAACTAGTGATCGACCGGGAGCGGGAAAAAATGTTTGCCGGGGCCAAGTCTGCGTCTCAACTTAACGATAACTTCCTGGCGGCACACCGAGGCAATCTGGAGGTGCTGTACGAAACCACCCAAATAATGTACCAGCTGGACCAGAGCCGGCGGGATGAAGCTGTCAATCTGATCACCTCGGTCGATCTGACAAAGGCGACGCTCGAGGTTTGTTAAAGTTATCTCTTTTTTAAATGAATGCTAAATTTTAAAATATTTTAATTTTACTAATGCACATTCGTTTATTCTTTCTTCAGAACACCTCCAAATTGTTTCTGCTTTTGAAATCCGGATTCTTTGCTGGAAGAAGTGAAGATCAGTTGGATAATTTCAAAAAAATCTGTCAGAAGCGGTTCCCGCTAGCCATCGTATTTGCGGACATCGCCATCCCGGCGCCAGTGACCACTCTCACCACAACTCAGTCATCGTCGGCCGCCTCTGTCGGAACAACGACTACGACGGTCACCGGAACGACCATGTGCCCTGTCGAACAGCAGCAATCCAAAACAGTAGGAACGGCCCAGTCTCAGACGAGCGACATCAAGGCCAACTAACCACTACCTACCACAACAATAAGCACTACTATCAATGATGCACGACACCGTTCGTTTAGCAAGGACGAGGGTTCCGATCGAATCTACTGGTTTATCACATCCGTTTGATTTTTTTTTAGCTGCAAGCCAATCCCTCATAAAAATAGAAAATCAGCTTAGGAAACATTAGTTTACAAAATTATTTCCCAGTTCCCCTTTTCCCTTTCTTCATGCGCCATCTCACCCTCTACTACTGAATTGTACTATACACGAATTACTATACTAGGAACGCATGTGCGTGTGATTTTTGAAAACAACCACCATTCTGTTTACAGACTCTGGTGGCAGACAGAATCAACAAATCCAAAAGCTCATTGTGCGATCGAATGTCCCGAAGGCTACTCACTCGTCAACATAGTTTTTTTAAGCTATGAATAGCTATATTGAACCATCCTTTGTATTATATGAGCGTAATAAAGCGAATCATGCTTTACGGCGAAAACAACATTTACCATATAATCTGAACATCCAATTTTTAAAAACCATCGGAATAGAAAACATTAGCTCGAAACATACTCATTGGTTACCAGTGATTTGTACGGTTTAATATTAGATACCACGATTTCTAACCATAAACGCAAAACTTAAGTTCACGACTTTTCTGCAGAGGAAGAATTTACAAGAACAGTCTACATTAAATTGAGATAGAAAATAGCAGGAAATCTGCATGGGGTGGAAGGAAACAATCAGCCCAATAATTGTGTGTCGTGGAAAAAGGTAGCACCTAATTAGCTATAAAAACACCTGAAAGTCGAGCAGCCAACACCCTTGAAATGACGATCATACCTTTAACGAGTGTGGAATATAACAAAAACAAATAACACAAAAATCAAATAAGAAAAAATAGAAAGCATCCTACAGTTGACTCTTATTGAGGTAGATGTCCGAAATCCATCAAAATTCTATAAACTAGGCAGGTTCAGTGAGTATAGTAGAAGTCAAATTTGCCAGTTTTGGAGTTCTCAATGCTTAAATGCTAAGAACAGTTATAATATTGTTTGAATATTTTACAAAGCTTTGCATACATTGATTATGTATTTTGTTTCACAACTATTTGTATATCTTTGTAAGGTATATTTCACATCTTAGTAAATAAAAAATCCTTTTTTTTGTTATTTTTTTTTTTTAATTTAACACTAGTTTATTAAAGGCCTTTTACTTTTACAAAGTTTCAATGTGCCGAGTGTATTCGTTTCACTAGGTTAGTAGGGAAGGGGGCCGTAATAGTCACGGCGACTCAACAGTTAAAAAAAAACTTTAAACAAGGGGAAAGGAAGGGATTTATAGGGGTTATTCTCCAATATCAGTTTTCCATTAGGGTCCGGTGGTGGCCTCCTGTAGCTGTGGTTTCGGTAGCTACGGTTTGGTATCAGTTTCCGATCTTCTGGCCAGCCTTCAGGAATGTGTCGAACCCGTTGGATGAGAGGTGGTACTAATAAATAAACAAAACAGACATTAAATGAAGCAGGGCTGGTAGCGAGTCACTTTTTAGTGACTTGGTCACTTTTTTTGGGTCAGCCACTAAAAAGTCACTTTTTTCATCATTTGGTCACTGAAGTCACTATTTTCCGAAAAATGGTCACTTTTATCACCAAAAGTCACTTTTTTCACCGAAAATAAATCAATGAAAGAGTAATTTGTATTGCGCGTGTTAATATTGACGGTAGTAACGGTAAATTACTTGATCAGTCAGTTAGAATTTTTTTTTCGCCTCCGGCGGAATTTCGGCATGAATCACCCTTGGCAGACATTTCGATCTACGACATTATTTGACGTTCATGAATTGAAACTAACTTTGATTGTAGATTTTATTTTTTAATTCAATCAACCTTTTGTATTGGAACTCAAAACTTGATATACAAAAACCCTATCTCGTCTTTAGAATGGGTTTTTATTAAGAAGTGTAACTAAGTTTGAGATTGAAACGAACCATTTTTTTTAAAATCTTTTATGTTATAACAAATGTTATGTTGATATAAAATATTCTTTAAAAAAACAATTTCATACTCAAATTTATTTCGTGTCTTTTGTTCTTCTAAATGCTTAAAAAAAAGGGTTTAAAAATTTACACAAGGCCACAAAATTTACATTTTTCTTAGGTGCTATGAATTTAAACAGTAATTTCAACTAATTTGGGTTCTCCGAATCTAAATATGTATGCAATATTTCTATCAGCTTTTGTTATTGAAATGACTTATGAAAATAATTAAAAATCTTTAAAGAAGTTTCTGCACTTTTTATTTTACAAAAACTCAAATCAAAATCATTGAATCAATTGATGAGCTTTAAATAGAATCAGGTTTTTTTACTCTTTCTGCTGTGATGTCAAAAATACTTGTAATGACATTTTTCCATAATCAGTTATCTATCAATGATTGATTTTACTAGTAATAAACTCTTTATCACCAAAACTAAATGTTTTCGGCCGAATTTGACAAAATTTCTGGTTTAGGACACTATTTACCAAATCAATAATTTAAAAAAAATAAGCCCCAAAATGGTTATAGTGAAACATGTTTATAGGAAAAACTCATCATGAAATGTTTTTAAAAACTAATCTTTTTTATTTCCAAATTGTTTTTTCAATCTTCAAATAAATTTACCGAATTTTATTATACAGTTTTTTTTTCAATTTTCTAAACTTGCCGAATTTTTTTTAATCAAACTTTTTAAATTTTTAAGACATATTTTTAAATATTATTTCCTTGTTTTTAAATTCTGAATGTTCGTGTTCTTCAACCATAAGCCTTTAACTCCCAATTTTTAATAATAAAACATAATTTCAACCTTCTGTTCTTTCAGGACCCAATATTTTAATCAAAAGAGACAAAATACTCAGAGCTTGTAATTTAAAGCCTTAAAACATGCGATTGAAAATTTAAAAACTTTTTATTAATATTTTTTATATGAAATCATGTTTTTTGGATCGATCATGATTTTTAAATTAATCTTAAAAGTTTGAAAAATTGTTTTAAGTAGCAACTTTAAAAATAAATTTTAATACGCAATGTTAACTAAATTTGTACTTAATTTGTGCTTTCAATATTAATAACAAAAGTTTTGTACTCATTATTTTTAATTTTTCATCAGTTTTTATCATTCACGTAATTACTCATCTAACATTTCTGTGTCAGTGTAGTGGAACATGAAGTTATTATTTAAGCTTCAAAAATGAAATTTTGATAACTGGAGAATTTTACTTTATTAAAGGTTTTATGTCTGGCTTATATAACTGGCACTTTTAAAATAATAATAAATATATTCTTCTTTTTATCAAATTAAATTAAACCATCGAACATTGAATAAATTCTGTTCAAAATTTATTTCTTATTCAGTAATCGGTAATTCACATTTTAAATCGTGATTAAATATTTTTTGTTCAAATTAAAAAATTACAGCGGAATTTCTCACTAAACTTCCAGTTGAAAATGAGGAAAAGAATTCCAAATTTAGATGAATAAAAATTAACAATTATTATCATTTTCCTAACATCAATTCATGGTAAGTTTTGTACAAGATTGGACATTTATTTTAGAATTCAGATTTTTTTAATTTTAAATTTGCTAAGAAATTCTTTAGAAAATAATTTATTTCTTACTTTCTTGACTTATCCTTATTTAATTTTTGGCATTTCGGCGAGTTGTGAAAATTCAAGGTAGAATATTTAGAAAGAACATGAAAGTATTATAGGTGGAAAGATCAAAGCTAGAGCGCTTTGGGTAGAAGAAATTGAATAGTTGGTGAAAATGTGAGCAGGGCTTTTGTTGTGTGAACAGCTTTTGAACTACTTGCGTGATTCTTTGCCGCGCGCCGTTTCAATGTTGATACTAAGCGATGAAGAAACCCATCGCATTCCTACCCACATTGAAACACGGACGGGTCGAACACATGTGAGATTGTGTCCGACCGGGCAAAAAATCACCCAAGCAGCGCTTGGCGTAAGGCATCGGATGGATAATATGCGAAAACAAAAGTAGCAACCATCCGATGTACCTAAAAAAGTAGCACGCATCGATAGAATTGGCTTAGCAATAGAACAGCACATGTGAGCGCTGCTTGGGTGATTTTTTGCCCGGTCGGACACAATCTCACATGTGTTCGACCCGTCCGTGTTTCAATGTGGGTAGGAATGCGATGGGTTTCTTCATCGCTTAGTATCAACATTGAAACGGCGCGCGGCAAAGAATCACGCAAGTAGTTCAAAAGCTGTTCACACAACAAAAGCCCTGCTCACATTTTCACCAACTATTCAATTTCTTCTACCCAAAGCGCTCTAGCTTTGATCTTTCCATCTATAATACTTTCATGTTCTTTCTAAATATTCTACCTTGAATTTTCACAACTCGCCGAAATGCCAAAAATTAAATAAGAATATATCCCAGCGGCGATTAAAATAAGATAACAGAATTTCTTGACTTATCGAAAATTTGAAACATTCGTTGTAATATGTTTCCAAAATTTTGTTTATCAGTCTTTTTTTTAGTTTGTGTGTTGAACATGAGTGACAAACGGTGTAAGAAAACCTTTTCCTTTTCAATTGTTTATTTTTGGTATTGTTATTAATTTTATCTAAATTTGAATTTTGAAAACCCCCCCGGAAGGGTCCATCGCACGGGCCTGACTGGTCACATTTTTTGTACTTCAAAGTTATTTTTTCGTTCTACATAGTCACTATTTGGTCACTTTTTTCGGTCCTCAAAGTCACTATCTGGTCACTTTTTTTCAAATTTTGGTCACTAAAGTCCCTACTATTTCATTGTCAAACCGCTACCAGCCCTGATGAAGAACACACAAGGGGAGAGTTTACGTGGATAAGAGGACTAAACGACCAAGTCAGACAGCTTGAGATATTTGTAAATTGGGAACAAATATCCAAAATCTAAGTTTGCCAAAATGTCTCGAATTGGAACACCAGGTAGTCTACCTCGGGCCCTAAGGGTATCCAATAGCCAAGCCCTCGTTTGATCATACCTTTCACACGTCCATACAACATGATCGATGTCGTGGTAGCCATCCCCACAAACGCAAAAATTGGTTGCAGCAAGATTAATACGAAACAATCACTGCTGGCTTTTTTTGTTATATCTGAGATTTCTTTGCAAAAAACAAAAACATTTTAAACTTCAACTGGAGTTAAGAAAAACTCACAAGCAAAAGCTTTACCGGATCATTAGTAAGCTTCATTTAGTAAAGGATCAAATTCTTCTTCTTCTTCTTCTTCGCGAAATCTGGAGATTTCGCAGTCACATACATCCACAATAGAAATCAAAATCAATTTCACACACACACTCACATCTACACTTTCAATCTGTTGAGTTCTGTTTGGTCAATCTAACGATCATTACAATTTAGTAAATTAAAAAACTACTAGCCATATATATGATTATCAAATATTTAGAATGTTTGTTCGATTAGCTCCCGCGAAAGACAGTCGGATAGACTCCCGTCATCCTCTTCGCCAATCTATGGGAACTTCTAGTGTCTATATACTGATAACTATAGTTACATATAACACATGATTCGTATTTTACCGGAAGTGAGAAATGCAAAGCGTTTTGTTAATATTATTTTTTTATTATTTCCGGAAAATGAGAGAAAATAATCGTCAAACAATAGAGAATGACTGTGCAGTTTACCTATGATACGAAAAAAAGTCTGGAAACCCTCGAAACCGAACGTCAGTCAGAAACCCAACAACAACAACAACTAGAAGATTTCCACATATTATTCTAAAAGCTGTTTATCGAACGTTATAAAAAAATTAAACATTTAATAACATCTGGTACCTATACATGAAGTTATTATGCAGTCACCTCCAAAATGGTATTTGTTTCGTTTGATAATTTAAATTGCAGCCAACATTCACACCATTCAGCGCCATCTGATTTCAACTAGTTGAATTCGAAAATAGGTAAGGTACACCGGAGTAAGTGTATACAAAGCCGTTTCTCTCTCTCTCTCTCTCTCTCTCTCTCTCTCTCTCTCTCTCTCTCTCTCAAGAATAGAAAAATTAAAAAGTAATAAAAATTTATAAAATAAATTTAATTTAATTTTCTTAAGCATCAAGAAATCATTTTAAGAAGAAATCAATATTTTATAATTTTTAGAAATGGGAGAAATGTTTGCAATTGTACCTCTTTTTTAATATTTTTTAAAATTTGTTTGGTCCTTAATTCAAGTAGCTCAAATGAGATACATACCTCCTTCCGGATGAGTATACGCGTAGCTCGACTACATCATCATCCCCCAACATACCGTAACCCAACCTCAAAAGGAAGAGTATACTGATCTATGGCGCCTCCTGTTGGAACAACTTTCCTTTGGCGACAAGACAAACTAGTTCGCTAAACACCTTAAGGACCACGTTGAACAGAGCTTCATAATGCGAATATAATATTTTTAAGGATATCTTTATTATAAGATATCAAAACATTTATCAATACTCCACACGTTTTGTTAGACTGCGTAAAAGTTACTAAATTACAAATTAAACATTTTGAAGAAAACTACTTACACTCAATATTTTAACGATTCATAAGTTATTTTATATGATTTGTTTATTTAAATAGGTTATACATAAAACAATGACAGAGCAAATAATATTTGTTTGTAAGAGTAAATTTCACACATATCAGTAAACCACAGCACGTTCGTTTTCTTTTTCGGATGATGTATGAGTAGGTACTTACTTAAAATTAAAAATGTTTCACATTCCGTTGCGAAAAGTTTTACGCTTGGTTAAACAATCCGATCCAAATTTTTCAAAGCACCAGTTTGGTTCTTGTCTCGTGTCTTTTAGTCCGAATTGACCAGCAACTATAGTTTATGGTGTGTTGTAGCCTTGTCTATGTTATATAGTTTAAAGCAGCATCCGGGGAGAAAAATCGAGACTAAGCAACCACAAAGTTGAACCGTGATATTTTTCAA
This sequence comes from Uranotaenia lowii, assembly GCF_029784155.1. Taxonomy (NCBI): domain Eukaryota; kingdom Metazoa; phylum Arthropoda; class Insecta; order Diptera; family Culicidae; genus Uranotaenia; species Uranotaenia lowii. The sequence continues at coordinate 147,992,382 of NC_073691.1, forward strand.
AATTTTTCTCTGTTCAGCTGGCTTCTCAATCGTTTTGACTTTCTCCAGAAGAAAGGGAAGCGCCAGCCGCGCTTGATGGTAGTTCCGAAGTCGTGCCACGGTAGACATCCTCGTTAACTAACCGTTGGCGCTCGATATACATGGACACCTTCATGTTTCGGAGCTGATGGTTATTAATCAGTTTGAGTAGGGAGAATACGGACAATCCAACCCACGTGGCGAATGATGCCCAAGCACCGAACTGGGCTGTTCCCAACTCGATGTAGAATCCAGATGTTTGAATATTCATCTCAACTTTGGTAATGTTTTGGCCATCGGCAATTTCGCAACTGAAAAAAAACATAATTGGTTTCATGAGATCCTAAACCAGCAATTACAACTTACGATGGGAAACGTTCGGTCATATCTCCACACCAGGTCATGAAGCCCAAAGTAATAATGATGGCTGCCACAATGGACATCGCGCATAGACTGATACTGAAGACAACATCGAAAAAGAGCGCCAGAAATGAGCTGTCCAACTCTCGGTACACCAAAATTGACAAGCTGAAAACGAAAATAAATCAATTACGAATCTGTGGACATAAAAGAAATGCAGTGAATTTACCGATAGATTTGCATTCCGGCTATCACGAATAGGGCAACGCCAACCAAAATAGGATAGTTGCAATAAGCCTCTGAAGCCCACTTAACATCGAACAGGCCATCATTTTCCTGCCAAGCTCCGGTGGCAAACAGCAAGCAATGACCGCTAGAATGAAAATAATCAACAAATCTTTACTATAATCCGAAGCATGGAATGAATCATTGCATCCACTGCAAAAATTTGCATAGGTCCTACTGCATTACTAACAATGACGACTTACTTGAAGGAATGGACATGCATTGATAGTGGAATGAACAAGCACAAAGATAAGATCAGAGCAATAACATGGCCCGCCACCTGGCTCAGAATTAGCACGTTGGAAAGTGCCATTATGTAGCGAGAAAATAGTTTAATTCACAATCACTTTACGGGCCCAGTTTACATATGTAACAACTTTTCTTTATTATAATCCAAATCAGACCGAATGATGAGTCGAGATCGAGATAAACGGAGGTTGTTTTCTTCTTCTTCTTCTTCTTCTCTTTTATGGCAAGCTGACGTTCAGCTAAACTGCCAAGTCTTGTCAGATTCAGGGGTGGTTTTGTGCTACATATGCATCTTTACGCGGTTAAAATTTACAGTGGTTTTAGTTGTTTACCTCAGCAAGGGTTTTTTGTTTATTTTATACGTGCTTGAACTGGTTAAGGTGCATAAAAGGTTGCTGTTTTACTTCAAACATTGATGTTATTTATCTTTATAAATTTAGCTATTTCCTTTAAAATTTTAATGTCAGTTTTCTCTAAGATAGTGTCTATGTTGTTATTTATGATTAAAGCTTGAAATCTAGATCTATTTCTATATTTAGTGCAGTTAAATAAAATGTGATTAATATCTTCTTTTACCTGGCAATGATCGCAGTTTTCGTCTCTCGCAATCTTCCACTGATAAAGTTTTTCTTTTGTCAAGGTGTGGTGTGTCCTTAGTCTTCCGATTGTTATTATTTCGTGTGTATCGAGTTTTAAGTTTTTGCACCAAAGCTGTGTGTATGGTTGGGGGTGTAAATTGTAATATTTTTTACCTTTTATTTCAGATTCTTTTTTGTAGATCATTTTCCATTCTTCGAAGGATTCGTTTTTGGCAATATTCATTCCATCATTTAGTGGAATTGTTGAGTAATAAAAATTATTGCAGAGGCAACCTTCTTTCGCTAGCTGATCAGCTGTTTCGTTTCCACCCACTCCTACATGAGCCGGGATCCATTGTAGGTGGATGTTTTTATTGGTTGTTTTCAATTTGTTAACAATCTCTGCAACTATGTAATTATTTTTTACTTTTTGGTTTCTAATACTTTCTAATCCCGATTTAGAATCCGTACAAATTACGAAGTTTGAATTATTTTTTGTTTCAATTATTTCTAGTGCTATTTTGATTGCTGTGAGCTCTACATTCATAATGGAAAGTTCTTTGTTCAATCTAATCGAGATTTTTTCATTGTTTAAATTTATCCATATTCCTGCTCCTGCTTCATCAGGTGTTTTGGATCCATCTGTGAAAAATTGAATGTAATCTTGATATTTTTCTTGAATTAGACTATTAGTTACTATTTTGATTGTATCATTATTCATTTCGTTTCTTTTCAGGTTTGGGATTGTAAGGTGGATTTTATGTAACTCTAATGGTTTTTCGCTGAATGTGTTAATTTTGGGTTGGGATGTTATTGCTAAAAGGTAATTATTTTCAAAAACTGTTCTTTCCAGGAATGTATAGAATTTTGGTAAGGTATTGTATTCTATGAATTTATTTGTGATATCTGTGATTGGTTTCTGAAACAGAAAATCTTTAAGCATTTGTTTTTTAGTTAGGTAATTGGCTCTACATTTAAGAGGTATTTCACCTGCTTCCGAATAAAGTACATTCGTGGGAGTTGATTTTAAAAGTCTGAGACTAGTTCTGATAGAAGCGTTATATATGGTGTTAAGTTTGTTAAGATTTGATTTAGCTGTGCCCCCGTATATGGAGATTCCATAATCTAGTTGGGATCTGATTATCGCATTATTCACCTTTAGAACCGTTTGGGGGTGTGCTCCAGTCGATTTTCGGGCTATCATTTTTATAATATTCAACCTTTTCCTAGCTTTGGTTTCTAAATACGCGATATGTGGTTTATGAGACAATTTATTGTCAATTATATATCCCAAATATTTATGTTTATCTATTTGTGTTATTGGTTTGTTATTTATTTGAATGTTTATGCGGTCAGCTATTCTAGCATGGAACAAAATAACTGCGGATTTTTCGGGATTTACTGCTATTTTCAGTTTTCTTAGTTCTTGTTCAAAAGTATTAAGTATAATGTTTGCTGTTCGCTCAATTTCTTCCATGGAATCGCCTATGATAGTGATAGCGAAGTCGTCGGCAAATTGTTTTAAAATTACTTTATCAGTAGTAATATTGTGTAAGGTTATCGTATATAAGTTGAAAAGCAAAGGGGACAGTGGGCATCCCTGGGGTAGTCCCTTGTCCGTTAGTTTTTCTATTTTAGTGTTTGCCGTTTCTAAAATTATTTTTCTTTGGGTGAGATATGTATGTAGCCACTTAAGAATATTTGTTGGTATTTTTAATGAATCTAAATTTTTGAGAAGTATGCTCACGTCGACCGAATCAAATGCTTTTGTCAAATCTAGAAATATTGTTGTTACATATGATTTGTTTCTCTTCGCTTCTGTTATCGTTGCGACTAAATGGTTAACACAGTCTATCGCGGAGGTGTTTTCTTTGAAGCCATACGATAAAGGTGGTAATATGTTATGTTGGTCTATGTATCTATTTAAACGATTTTTAATTTGTACATTAATTATTTTGAGATTGATGTTTATTAATGATATCGGTCTGTAGGAGGTATGCAATAATTTATCTTTGTTTGGTTTTAATATTGGTATTATTTTTACTTCCAACCACTGCTTTGGAATAATCCCTTTTACCCATACTTCATTGATAAGTTCAAGAAATTTGGTTTGTAGGGGTAGGCTGATGTTTTTTAGCATAAAATATGAAAAGTTGTCATTACCTGCTGCCGAGGTATCTTTCTTCTTTTTAATTGTTTTGAGCATATTTTCAATGCTTAGTTCTTTCCCATATTGTTCTTCCTGAACATCAAAATTACTCGACAGAAATTGTATCGGAGTTTCCTCTTTTGCAAAATTTTCTTCAATAAATTTTTTTGATAGTTCTTCGTTTGTCATTATTTCTAAATTGTCTTTATTCTTAAAATTACCTCCTATTGCTCTAATTATGTTCCACATTTGTTTAATGTTTGTGTTCTCATTTATTTCATCAAGCATTTTATTTCTGTACTTAAATATTTCTTCTTTTAGTTCTTTGTAAAATTCTCTCTCTGCTTTCTTGTAGTCTAGTTTATTTTGTAATGTAAGATTTTTCCTAAAGTTAATATGTTTTTTATTTTTTTCTTTATACAAATTTTTAATTTTGTCATTCCAATAAGGTTTAGTTTGTTTATTGCTACCTGGGGTAATGGAATAGGTTGCCTTATTGATTATTTCTTCAATTTTTTTAATCATTTGCTCTGTGTTTTCGATTGAGGATGGATCAATTTGGTTTAAATATTCTATTGCTTTTGATTTACTCGTGATTTTTTTAGGATAGTCAATACTAAATTTGTTAATGTTTTCCATTTGACATTCGATTAACTTGTGATCGGATCCAATGTCTTCTTCACTTACTTTCCAAGTTATTGAGCTAGCTATTGAAGGTGTTACTAATGTAAGGTCTAGGGCGGATGGATTTTTGTTGATATCGGGCCACCTTGTTGGTTCACCGTTGTTTAAAAAGATTATTTCATGATCGTCTATTAGTTCGCTGATATATTCACCTCTGGCATCTGCTCTTGTCGCCTTGTTGTCCCATAGTGGGTGGTGGCCGTTCAGATCACCTGCTAGTATGACATCGTTCTGATTGTTAGACATAAAGTCAAAAAGGTTTTTAAGTGACGTTTTTATGTTGTTAAGATTTTCGTCTGGTGGAATATATACTGATATAAATATAGTATGTTTTTTTAAGTTTTTAATTTTAATGGCTGTTAATTCGAGGTCAACTTGAGGGATTGTTATTAATTCATAAATGAGTGTAGGGTGAATGAGAATGGCCGTACCACCGTAGCCATCTGGTCTACAGTTGTTAACGAAACTGTAATTTAGGAATTTAAATTTTTCTTCAGGCTTAAGCCAGGTTTCTTGTAGCAAGAAAATGTGAATGTTTTTTGTTGTTAAATAAGTTTTCAGTGTTTCTCTCTTCTGAAGTGGTCTTAAACTTCTTATATTAAGTTGAGCAATATTAAGATTATTCGTAAAGTTAGCCATTTTTGTTACTTTCAAAAATTTATAGTCTGTTTAAAACAAATTTTGTAATTTGAGAGATTTTTTTTTTTTTTTTTTTTTTAATTAGTTTCAATAGTTTCTTCATTCATAACTGGTAAATCTAATATATTTATTTCTTCCTCTGCGTTGTTAGGGTTAGATCGGTTAATTCTGCTTAGGGCTTTTTCTATAGTTAATTGAATTTCTATGAGTAGTAAGTTTTTATCGATGGAATTTGTATTTTTATTCGTAGTTTTTTCAATTATCTTTTCAAGTTGTGATTCTAGTAACTTGTTAAATTCTGTTTGAAGTTTTTCTTTTTCTGAATTTTTGTATGGATTGTGAATTATCGGTTTTGTTGGTTCTAGTGCAATATCTGTTTTTGAAAAGGAATTAATTGAAGTTTTTGGTAAGGTTTTTTGCTTTTTAACGCTGTTTATAATTTTGCTGTAATTGACTATTTTGGATGGGATATTCGTGTATCTGAAGTTCTTTTGGGAGCTACTTGGACGTTCCAACAATGGGAATTCGTCGGTAGACTCTTCAAGTAGTGCGAAACGGTTTTTAGTTTTCGGATAAAGTTGTTCCGCTTCGACGTATGTCATTTTGTTAATGGTCATCGCGACATTAATATGTTCTTTCCTGATCCTTTCAGGGCAGTTCTTTTCTGTGGGCAAATGATTCCCTTTGCAGTTTCTACAAGTGGGTCGCGTTTCCGGTTTACACGACTTGTGTGATTCGTCAATAAGTTTGCCGCAAGTTTTGCAAGTCTCCTTTCCCTTGCACGCCGCGGTTTTGTGACCTAACCTCCAACAATTGTTGCAGATACGTACTGGGTAAAAATAATTTTCCGGTTTTGCAAATACTCCGTAAATCTGAATAACTCTGGGTAATTCTATTCCCTCAAATGTCATCTTAACTGTTTTTGTTTCAATGAGTTTTTCTGTTTTTGAATTTTTATCTTTAATTTTGATTCTTTCTACCTTGATGATTTTTTTATCGGTAATCGCATTTTCTAAGATTTCTTGGTTTGTGATAGATGTTGGGATGTTTCTAATTACTCCCGTAGTTTCTCGCATCATTTGTGGGATATATGATTTAATGTTGTTGATTTTTAGAAATTCCGAGGCGTTTAATATTTTCTGGGTTTGTTCTGGTGATTTATAGATCAGTTTGTAACGAAATAGACCCGCGCGTTTTAGTTCGCAAAACTGATCTAGGTTCGCATGGTGTAAAAATTTGCCAATTTCCATCGGCTCCAGCATCTTGTTTTCTTTGTTTTTTTCTATCGCTTCGATGAAGATAATATTTGATGTACGATTTTGAATTAGGGTTGTTTGTGTGGTTTTTTTGGTTGATGATGATTGTGGATGTGGTTTTTGATTAATTTGAATTTGAGATTGTGTCTGTGTGTTATTGGTGTTGTTATTCTCTGTTTGTGTGAGTGTAATATTTTTTGTCATTTCCTTTGTTTGTGTGCATGATGACGCTTTGGTTTTTTTCTGTTCTTGTTCAAATGTGAAATCAATTGTCCGTTTCCTGTTGTATGCCATGTCTGGAAAGCCCCGAAAGACTTCCTGGTCGTTCGATTCATCGTCTGTCATGTCGCTTACCTTATCCGGTGGAAGATTTCTAAGGTCCGCCGACTGTGACGCCATTTTGTTTTAATCACTTACCCTAACTTATTATTAGAAACTAAAATTATTACTTTTTCTCTATTTAATTATTTACAGCTTTTATTGATACACCTTTTTTCTTGCTCTTACACATTAGTAACTTTTTTAAACTTGCTTTTGGATTAACTTAAAACACTATAATATGATTGAAATTTATACGATTTCCCCTTTCACTTTCTCAACTTGGAGCCGCTTTCAGTCCGCTCGCAAAGGCGGTTAGACGAGAAGTGCAGGAGGTTGTTTTGATTCTGATTTTTCGTTTGACAGTTGCTTGTTTGTTCCACTGATAGAAATCGAACTGTACATTTAACGGCAAAATCGTGTTCATCCTCAAACTCATGCACCATCATTAAAGTGTTTCACGAATCCTCTCGCAGTAATTTTGCATTAAATTTTATCACAAAATTCCCTTATTCTAGCCTTTTACCATGTTAGAATAAAAATTTTTCAATGAATTTAAATTTTGTCATAGATGAAGTTTATAAACTTAGTAACGAAGTAACAAACACAGGAAAAAATACCATCAAATTTTAAAAACACTTCCAAAGTTTTATATTTATAAAACGCGATAAAACGCTTATAAGCGTAAACAGACTCCTCTCCATGCAGGAGGTTTGGTAGAGAAAATATAAAGCAATTAAATGTATATTGGTTGCTAGATGTGGTGCTTCGGAGTAGTAAAGAAACAGATTCACTGCACTTTATGACTATTTATTACGGGACAATTAACAAAGCCAAGCTAGCCTCAACACGCTTCGCACGTTAGTTATTTATTTCTCTTATTCTCTCTCCCAGACCAAGTGGATCCATTCTGTCAGTAGAGCCCGGTATCACATCCCCCCTTTTCTATAAGCCGCCAACTCTATCAGTCAAATTCATTAAGGATATAGTCTTTTAGTTTTTGTGGTATTTTACAAGTGCGGCGTGATCTGGAACGTTCAGAGTTGTGATTATTACTGCCAGAATTAGTTTCACTTGAAAGGTAATCAGATTCATTGTTATCTGGAGGATCTTCTGTGGAGCTGGTAGTAGGAGTGTTTGAGATCGGGTTAGGGACCAGTTTGTGGCAGGGGCGGTCCTAGAGTCGACTCTTGGTGGGGGGGAGGGGGGGGGGGAAGATTTTCCAATTTTCAAAAATCAGTCAATATAAAGGAACGTTAATCTGGTGAAAAAAACAATCATTTGAGTTAGCAAAAGTAGAAGGGAGGGGTTGCCGGGGGGGGGGGGGGGGTGTAATCCCTTTATAAAACAACCAGCGAATCTATAATAGCCACTGCGAAAAAATGTTGATATATTTTTTTATTTGTCGGTATATCAGGTATTTTAGAATTGTCATTTTAAGAGCCTTTTAAAAAATTTCTCGTTATAAATGTTTTTTTTTGCAATGAAAATAATACACACGTTGTTGAGAGATGAACACGTAGAAAAAAAATCAAGTTATCTTCATTCATTTCCTGAGCTTCTAAATATTAGAGCTCTGGTATTTTATAATTTATCGAAAGTATTTTACTTTTCACCGATAAGCCTGACAAACAAATTAACAAACATAACTAACGGGCATTGAATTCTTCATTGGGGTATTTTACTGAATCGTGATTTGGAATAGTATTATATTAATTCTGAAATACTTAATAGTATATTAGTATTTTAATTTTCAAATTTTTCAAACACAATATATAAAATCAACACTTTAAATATAAATTAAGTAGAAGAAACCGATTATCAAAATCAGTTTCTAAATTTTGGAACCGAATTTTATTTGATTTGCTCTTGAATTCAAAGTTTTCATCAAAAATTTTCAATTTAAATTGTATTACAACAAATAAATTACAAACAAAAGTGATTAATCTTTGTTCACCTCCACATAATTACCAAATTTTTAAATCATTTTGAATTATAAAGAAAATAATGAAATGAAGGGTTAATTCTGAATTTTAATACTCTTCTTTAGTTAACAGTCTCAATCATTTGCAATTGAAATAGCCAAGCCTTCAGATTAAGAATATCAAACCTTACTCGCTAACTTTCAGCTACTCAGTTCAGAGTGACGGCTACTCAGTTGTCGCCAAAACCGCACCTACTCAGTTCTGACTAAACGGCCTTTACTCAGATCTGACTAACAGCCCTTTTCGCGACAACTGAGTCGGGGTTACTCAGAATGCGCGAATGATTTCGGAACGGATTTCGGCCGCTTTTTCCGCGTAGGAATAGTAAAACCCAGTTGAATCAATAAGAATATTGTTAGATTGGTGAATCATAATAATAAAAAGTGAATATATTTTGCTTATTGGTTATATTTCCTTAATTATATTTTTTTTTAAATTTTCACCAAATTTTCATTTTTTTTAAATCACACTTGCGCCTCTTCACTTTTTTACACCGAAATAGTGGCCTTTTCATCTGGATGATAAAGTGGTATCCGCCGGAACACCAAATTGGGGACCACGAAACCGGATTGTGGCTTAGCTTAAATTGCTGCTGCTAGTGCACCTCCGAAAGTAGTGTTCCTTCTTTTTTTTTTTTTTTTTTTTTTGTAAATTATTTATTTGAAACGGCTCATACCTTTAGGCTTTAAGGAGCCAAACTCGTTTTGTTTGATTACAATTGTGTACTTAGATCTAGTTCACTTTTTTTTTTTTTGAAGAAAAAGAAAGATAGAAAGGGAAATATGAAAATAAAGAGAATTATAGTCGAAGATCGATAGCTTTTAGGAAAAGGTATATCTCGAACATATAGTCCAAGTCCATCATACCTAATACATCCCTCACTGGAACGTCGGGTGGTTTTCCTCGGGCCCGAAGGGAATCTATAAAGTTCGCTCTGGCGAATAGGTGGTCCTCACACGACCAAACAATATGCTCGATGTCATGGTAACCTAGACCACATCCGCATAAATTGCTGCCAGCAATATTTAAACGATAGAGTACCGCATTCATGGAATAATGATTGGACATGAGACGGGAAAATATACGAATAAAATCCCGAGACAGGTTCAATCTATTAAACCAGGGTTTAAGGCTTACCTTTGGGATAATCGAGTGGAACCACCGACCCAACTCATCCTCGTCCCATCTACGCTGCCAGTTGACAAGAGAGTTTCTTCGAGCCAAGAAGTAAAATTCGTTGAATACGATTTCACGCTGGTAAATGTTGCCTTCCATCGCACCCACTTTTGCAAGGGAATCTGCCCTCTCATTGCCTGCTATTGAGCAATGTGAGGGGACCCAGATAAAGGTGATAGAAAAGCAACGTCTTGATAAAGTGGTCAATATATCTCGTATCATTTCGTATCATTTGAATTTTCCTGGTTTTATAGAGCGGATTGCTTCAACAGAGCTGAGACTATCAGTTATAATATAGTAGTGTTCAATAGGTCGTGTGGCGATACTATTCAAAGCCCAGTGAATAGCTGCTAACTCTGCAACATATACAGAGCATGGTGACTGGAGACTGTGAGATGCGCTGGATATTTCGTTGAACACTCCAAATCCTGTTGTTTCCTCTATAAGTGATCCATCGGTAAAGTACATTTTATCAGCATCGACGTGTCTATATTTAGCTTCGAAAATTCTTGGAATCAGAAGAGGACGATGCGGATCCGGGATTCCACGAATTTCCTGCTGCATAGACAAATCAAACTGGACAGAAGAATGATCGTAGTCTGGGCTACAAACACGAGTTGGAGAATACGAAGAAGGGTTTACCTGCATTGACATGAGGATATGGTATATAGACATAAATCTGGTTTGAACATTTTGCTCAAGTAACCTTTCGAAATTTACAATCACCAATGGGTTCATGACCTCACACCTGATGAGGAACCGAAGTGATAGTAAATTGAATCGATCTTTCAAAGGGAGTATTCCTGCCAAAACTTCAAGACTCATGTTGTGTGTTGAGGGCATACAGCCCAAAGCGATACGGAGACAACGGTATTGGATACGCTCTAGTTTGATGAGGTGAGTTTTGGCAGCTGACTGGAAACAGAAGCTACCATATTCCATAACGGATAGAATAGTTGTTCGATACAATTTGATAAGATCTTCTGGATGGGCTCCCCACCAGGTGCCAGTAATTGATCGGAGAAAATTGATTCTTTGTTGGCATTTTCCTTTCAGATACTCAATGTGGGCTCTCCAGGTACACTTGGAATCAAACCAAACCCCAAGATACTTGAAACTCCTCGATTGAGTGATCGTTCTGCCTAGGAGTTGAAGCTTAGGTTGAGCAGGTCTACGTTTCTTAGAGAAAACAACCATTTCCGTTTTCTGAGGGGAAAACTCAATCCCAAGCCCCAAAGCCCAGGAAGACAATCTGTCTAAAGTATCTTGTAAAGGCCTGTGCAGATGAGACTCAGTAGATCCTGTGACAGACACTACTCCGTCATCTGCAAGTTGTCTTAGAGTGCAGCCTTCAGAGAGACAGCTGTCGATGTCACTCACATAAAAGTTGTACAAAAGTGGACTCAAACATGAACCCTGTGGGAGGCCCATGTAAGATGTTCTTCTAACTGCAAAATCTCCGTGAGCAAAGTTCAAATGTTTCTCACAAAGTAAGCTGTATAAGATGTTGTTCAATAGAGGAGGCAGACCCCGGGAGTGCAACTTGTCTGACAAAACCTCTATTGAGACTGCATCAAAAGCTCCCTTTATGTCTAGAAACACTGAAGCCATTTGCTCACGTTTTGCGTACGCCATTTGTATCTCTGAAGACAGCAAAGCAAGGCAATCGTTTGTCCCTTTGCCCCTTCGAAACCCAAATTGAGTATCTGAAAGGAGACCATTTGTTTCTACCCATTTGTCCAAACGAAACAATATCATTTTCTCCATCAATTTGCGTATACAAGACAACATCGCTATTGGACGGTAAGAGTTGGGATCAGACGCTGGTTTTCCGGGCTTTTGGATAGCAATGACTCTCACTTGTCTCCAATCTTGGGGAACAATGTTATGCTCCAAGAATTGGTTAAATAAATTTAACAAGCGAAATTTTGCAGCATCCGGAAGGTTTTTCAACAAGTTAAATTTGATTTCATCAATTCCCGGAGCTGAATTGTTGCAAGAGAGGAGGGCAAGTGAGAATTCGACCATCGAAAAGCTTGAGTCTAGACCACTATCAGACCTATCAGGAGGCACGTTCCGGATTATTTTTTGCACAGGTGTAGAATCTGGACAGACTTTCCGTGCGAATTTAAATATCCACCTATGTGAATATTCCTCACTTTCATTTGTAGATGATCGATTACGCATGCTTCGTGCCACTTTCCACAAAGTACTTAAGGATGTTTCACGCGATAACCCACTAACAAAATTCCTCCAATACGCCTTTTTCTTCCCCTTGGTTAACTTTTTAAACTGATTTTCAAGGGAAACGTAAGCTTCAAAATGGACAAGAGTTCCATGTTTTCGAAATTCTTTAAATGCTGTTGATTTGTCCTTATAAAGCTTAGAACACTGAGGGTCCCACCATGGATTAGGAGGCCTTCGATGAATAGATGATTCTGGGATGGGTTTTGTTTGAGCGTCAACTGCACTATCGTGTATCAGACAAGAAAGAAAGTGGTACTCCTCCAAAGGAGGTAAAACGTGCATAGAGTCGATGGCGGTTTTAATTGTGTCCGAGTACTTTTTCCAGTCGATGTGTCTTGTAAGGTCATATGTCATATTTATTGTGTTCGAAGAGCTGACCCCATTGGTGATAGTAATTTCGATAGGTAAGTGATCACTACCATTCGGATCATGGACTACCTTCCACTGGCAATCAAATGATAGTGAATTTGAGCAGAGTGAGAGGTCAATTGCACTTTGTCTTGCAGGAGGTTTAGGTACCCGTGTTTTTTCACCCGTGTTCAATACTGTTAAATTGAAACTGTCGCAAATGTCATAGATAAGAGTAGAACGACTATCGTCAATTTGTTCTCCCCAGACAGTTCCATGTGAATTGAAGTCACCCAGGATCAACCTTGGCTCAGGGAGCACTGAGCACAGGTCCTCTAGGTGATTTCGATCCACTGCAACTCTCTGAGGCCAGTACAAACTGACAACACATAAGTCCTTACCTCTTATTGTTGTATGACATGCAACAGCTTCAATTCCGCCTGATAAAGGAAGGTGAATTCTATAAAAAGAGTGGCACTTATTGATCCCCAAAAGCACCCCTCCATAAGAATCGTCACGATCCAGACGGATAATATTAAAATTGTGGAATGAGATGTTAGATTGAGAAGATAGCCAAGTTTCGGACAATGCAAAGATATCACAGTTTGTTTTATGAAGTAAATAATTCAATGAATCCAATTTTGGAATAAGACTACGACAATTCCACTGTAGTACAGTGATATCTCCGACCTCTCGGCGTAAATTAGCCATCGAGAGATACAAACACTGAAAGGAGGGGCCAAGTTTGCATCAATTGCTTTAAAAATGTCTTTAATACAGGAAGCATTGCAAATACAATGTCTTTCACGGGTTCTGATACATTAAAACACGAAAAAAATCCGTTCAAAATGTCAGTCAACTTAAAGAGCCCAGACTGAGTCGTTGATTCTGGCATCACGTTTGGGGTTTGGGTTTGCGAAGCTCCCGCAGCTGTTGGTTTATTCTGCAGTGGTGCATTTCCGCGGAAACCTGGAGGAACTTGTTTTTCCTTTTCAGCAGCAGTCGACTTTTTCTCGTTTCTATTTGAAGAGACAACCGTAGCTATTTTAGCTGGTATTTTCGGAGAAGGCGCCTTTGTTCGCTTCCGAGAGCCTCCTGCAACGAAGACTGGCTGAACTTCATCAGCCGTATCTGTGTCTTCATTGTCAACTGACAGCACAGAAAAAATGTTACAGGTCTGAGGTTGGACCGGTGGAGAGGCGCTCTTTAATATGGCGGCATAAGAACGCTTGGAGCGTTCTTTTAAAGAGCGCCTCTGTTTATCCCAGCTTGCCTGAAATGCCTCGCAGGAGGAGATATCATGGGGTGAGCCCCCGCAATAGACGCATTTTTGCTCAACTGCTGAGCATGCTCCTTCCCCATGATTCTCCCCACAATGCAAGCATCGCTTCTTGTTGCAGCAATGCGAAGCAGTATGCCCCAACTTGATGCAATTCTTGCATTGCATTGGGCGAGGCACATAAAGGCGTACTGGAAGCCTTAAAATTCCGTCAATCAAGACGTAATGAGGGAGGGCTGTTCCTGCAAATGTAACCCGAATCGAGGCTGAAGGCGAATACTTGGTAACGCCATCAACGACGGAGGCAGTCATGAGTTGGCGACAATCCAAGATTCCGACCGAAGTCGAATCAAGGCTCTTGAACTTACCTACGCCGTGAGACTTAACGTATTCAGCCTCCAAACTCGATTCGGTGATCACACCCTCGATCTCTACGTCTCGAGATGGAATATAGAGCTGATACTCTAAATTAAAAAAATTACTGGCAAGAATTCCGTTTGCGGCCTTCCGGTCGGCCACAACAACGCGCAATTTGTTCGGACGTACTTTGGAAACACTGGTAACGGAGGGCCACCTAGCCAGATCTTTCGTGATCTGCACTAAATTTAATGGTTTTCCGTTAGTTTTGGGCCGGATGAAAACCACCCCCGGCCCAGAAGAGGATGAATTATCAGGATAAACTCGGAGTCGGGTTGTTTTTCCCGCAGCTGCAGATGGAGTAGCAATATCAACTGGCGGAGAAGGATGAGCATTCGAAGAACCAGCTACAGCTGAATCCTCCAGATGCTCCTCATCCTCATAGATGATTTGCTCACCATCCACCTCTGGCGGGTCCGACCCCCCGCCTTCGCTCATATTTCATGAAAATAAAAGCGAAGCTCAATTTGATCGAAATATATAATAGAGAAAAAATAGAATTAGAAATAGAGAAAAGTAAGAAAAGTATAACAAACTTGATTTTTGTTTTGATTGGCTCCTTCAGTGGTGATCCCAACCACGTGGTCCTTCTTCGAAGATGGCTGCCACGTCAAGTCTCGGCTCGAGCAAGAACGACCAGATTGATGATGATGATGAGTCAAACAATGGCGGCGGCCCTCGTGGTGACCAGTTGAGGGCAGTCAGCTATCCAGAAAAAAACCTTTTTCTTTGTCGACCAACACCACAATAGCACCACTTTGGCGAGCTGGGGTCTGCCTTTGGCAGAAAAACGTATAGCGCGGTACAAAACACCGTATTAAACGCCCGAACGGAACGAAACACCCGGATATATTGGACGAAATCTCGAAACGCGACTGTTCACTATGAGCGATACGAGACGAATGCAGTGTTCCTTCTTCGCATATTCCATTCTCGCACCCTGTAATTAAATAAAAAACGTCAGATTTTCCTGAAAATGTTAATTATAGTTAATATTTACCATTAGAAATTGGTATTCTGAATAACAAATCAGCAACTTCGAAAAAAGTGATGGAAGGCCTCGAACTAACTGATCAACATTTACTCAGTTGTCGCCTTCAAGCACTCGAATTCGCTGAGTGCCAACTTTCGCGTCGTCTGAGTAGCCGTTACTCGGAAAAACTGAGTCGTTTAAGATCAAGCGACGGCTGCTTCATATTAAAGGCGATCTCTGAGTAAAATGGAGCCGGGCTCTGAGTATTTCAAATTTAGCGAGTAAGCTAAATTTTAAATTAAAATTTCAATATTATTGTGTAGATGAGCTGAAAGCAGTATCGGTGGCATAATTGCTGTAGATCTATAGAAATCCAGGAGTGTTAGTTAAAAATCACTAAAAGATCTTCTGACTGTTTTGCATGGTAGAATGCCTTGTTGCCGAAAAAATAGTGGAATGCTAAGGGGAATGTTTTAATTCACAAGGGAAAAATTAAAACCGTGGCAAACTGATTTTGGAAGCTTTTTGCGTCTTAAACTCGATTTTTTTTGTCTATTTTTTCCCTTCTTATTTTCTGACATTGAGTAATTTTAAAACTTAGCAGTTCAGAGTGAAATCGATGAATGATAATTGATGAAGTAACTAACCTGAACAACAAAAAATATGGTAAATCTTTTCATTATCCTTTATTTATTCAACGATGCAGGTCAGAGGGAAGAATGCTAAGAAGTTACAAATTCCCGAAAAAAACAATACAGATTTCGTCTAGATAATCTTCGTATTTTACAAAATGGGGAAAGATACTTACTCCTATAATTTTTTCTCATGGTAAATTACTCACAGTCTTTATGAAAATTGATCATTAAGTTAATTTTTTTTTTCTAATTTTTTTTTGATATTTTACACTTTTGCTAAAAGTGCACAAATTTCTCCAATGAGCCTTGTATTTTCAAAATTTATACCGGAAAAAAAGCGCTGATAAAATAATACAAATTTGCATTTAGAGCTCTTAAATAAGTTGAAATCAGTTTCAAATTCTTTGCACTTCGGAAAATGTGAATTTTATTTTCTTGTGTTATAGTTTTGAATGCAGATTTTGCGTTCTAGAGATGAATTTTTAAATCTTTATCTCCAACACCAATTCCTGAAACAGCTGATATAAATACTTTTTTGTTCCTTTTTGGCACTAAAAACTCATAGGAAACGTAAAAGTCATAAAACTTTCTTCGATTTATTATTGCTGAAATCTCTTGAGTAGTTTTTTTTTTAAATTTGAACTCTTCCAGATCAGGAGGAAAAATCAAAATTATATCAAAATGAGATATTTTGATACTGAATTTTTTTCTATCAATATGAGTTATAATTCAGTGCTCGTAGGATGTTAAAATATTTCAAATCATATAAAAAGTCTATACGATCATAGCATAATTATATCAGTTTTTGATATGCTCAAATCAAGATTATATCTCATTCAGATAGCAAAGCTTGATATTGGGCAGAACAAAATCTTAAATAATTATAACTCGTCAAGATATGAATGCTTCGAGTAAAATTTCTAGAGGAATTTCAATAACTCACATAGTTTGCTAAAACCATGCTCCATTTATGGTTTCCCAAAAATTGAATTCAATTTTATGAATGCGTTGAGCGAATTTCATTAAAGCACGGTTTGGGCCGTTGACTTCGATGTCCGTGTTTTATGGAATGTTGTATGCATATTAAAATAAGATATGATCATAATATTTTGTAACAATTGGAAGCAAATTCTTTATCGTTGAAAGTGAGTTCAATCCTGTTCGAGAAATTCAATCAAAATAAGATATCACCCAGTTTTAGGAAACTTATAGTCGAAAACCTTGAGATCCAAATTTCATCTAAGAAATATATAAATATCTCCTTGAAATATGTTTTAGTTATTGTTTTGACATGCTCTCCTGATCGGATTACTATGAATATTTTATATTCGACTAGCTGATCCCGTACGAACTTCGTTTCGCTTTAAATCATTGGTACGTCAAAATGAGTTTAGAAAATGAATTCGAAACATTCTTTCGACAATTTTGGGGAAAAAATTCAACAGTGTTCAAAGTCGCTACTATTACTATTACTTGAAATTCAAATTAAACGGTTGATTGGCTTTTTATTAAAATTTATGTGAGAGTGTTTTCTTCTCGATCGGTTGCAAAATCTAGACATTATGGCAGAAACATGTACTATTTCTTTATGTGCACGACTCTTTTGCTTGACCTTCACACTTAAATTGGTATAAATTAACTGCCTCCAACAAAATTATTGCACAAAACACTGAACTTTCAATGAAACCCTCTTTTTCTGTCCCATGGCCCGAAATTCGATAATTGAAACTAATTTTAGGTTCCTCAAAACTCCCTTTTGCCATTTTTTCTTTTCAAATTATATGTAAAATAACGTCAGGAACTTGAAAACAGAGAACAGTGAATATATACGCCCCTTTCGCCAACCCTTGACACGGAACATGCTACCTGGAGTCAATTGCTCATAGTTTATAACCCTCATCTGAACATTTTCATCTCAATCCGATGCACGACAATATCGCGAAAACAGTGAGCAACTAACATGGACGGCCTTTTTTTACCACGATTCAAAACTTGAGGCCTGAAATCAATTATCTTTTCTGATAAACTACCATGTGTCAATTTTCATTAAAATTCTATGCTCAATCAAGAGAATATCGTAAAAACAGTGAACAGATAATAACCCCTTTTGCCGACCCTTGAGGCAAGATTTGAAACCTGAAAGCAAAAGAGCGTCCCTCAAAACTCCTATGCGGAAATTTTCATCTCAACCCAATGTAGAATAACGTCAAAATCGCAAAAACATTAAAGTTGGGTATGGACGACTCCTTCAGCCGACTTCTGATCCACAATTCAAATCTTGAAATCGATTGCTCGTCCCTCAAAACACTCATGTGTTAATTTTCATCACAATACGAACTATACTAACCCCAATATCGCAAAAACATTAATCAGTGGATATGGACGACCCCTTTGGCCGACCCCTGACCCTAAATTTAATAACTGTAATCGAATGCTCGTCTCTCAAAACTCTCA
The DNA here is from genome assembly GCF_029784155.1 of Uranotaenia lowii. Taxonomy (NCBI): domain Eukaryota; kingdom Metazoa; phylum Arthropoda; class Insecta; order Diptera; family Culicidae; genus Uranotaenia; species Uranotaenia lowii. The sequence continues at coordinate 148,010,432 of NC_073691.1, forward strand.
TGTGCAAATTTTCAACACAATCAGACGAAAAATAATGTCAATATCGCAAAAACATTAATCAGTGAATATGGACGACCCCTTTGGCCGACCCCTGACCCTAAATTTGATAACTGCAATCGATTGCTCGTCTTTTAAAACTCTCATGTGCAAATTTTCAACACAATCAGACGAAAAATAATGTCAATATCGCGTAAACATTATTTATCTTGTATGGACGACCCCTTTCAAAAGGGGTCATCCAAAAATCTGAAAACATTTTTCATCCTTCCTGGACCTAAATAATGAGTATCCATGCCAAATTTCAGACCTCTAGCTCTTAAGCTAGAGGACAAACAAACAAACAAACAAACAAACAAACAAACATACAGATAATTGCTTTTTATATTTATAGATTTTTGTTTGGCAGTACTTGTATTTTTTTCACAGTCATCCATAACATGAATGTTTGATGTGATACATTTAAAACAGAATTAAATAATATCAGATCTAAAATTTAAATTTTTGTTTTTGAATTTCATAATATAGGTTATTAATTTTAAGTTTATAATTCATATTTGAATGGTGGATTAATTGAAGGTGAAAAATTCTCGCGAAAGAGAATCTCAACTGTGATTCAGAATCTGATTTTTTATTTTGCAATTGAAGGCAATAAATGTATGATGAAAGCAGAACAAATATTTCAAGTATTTCAGTGTTATAACCATTTTCACCCCCCTGTATGACTTTTCCAAATTTTTCATTTCATTCAAATTCAAAACAAAATCAAGAATTCAGAAGCTTTGAATTTGAAGCAAATACTAAAATTTGTTGCGATTTGCTTGTGTTAATTGAGGCCTATGAGGGAAATTAGTGACAATTTAAAAAAAAAGTTGTCCCTACATTTTATTAATAGCAAATTCCAAATCAACACTCAACAACACACTTTCGTTGAGTAACTTATCAACAAAAGTTATTTGGTATAATTCAGTCCAGGAAATCCTAAGTTACAGCTGCTTGAGTTTGGTGAACCGACTTTTTTCAATATTGAGCCTTTTAAGTGATAAATTAACTTTTTTGTGGAATAAACACCCCCACGGAGTGGAAAATTTTTAAAATTGGAAAGCACATCTACTAAGAAAAGTTCCAACTTTTTATAGAAATTCGAGCATTTGCGGGTATTTTGTAACGGATTTTTGCCGCTTGGGGGGTGGGTGATCACCCCGATCACCCCCCCCCCATAGGACCGCGCCTGGTTTGAGGTGAGCTGTTTTCCGATCATAAAGCTTATTATTATCTTCGTTCTCTATGGTTACTCGCGATCCTTGTCTATTCTTCACGACATATTCCTGTGGGCTAAATTGCGGTGTCAGTTAATTCCCACGAACTAAGTTTTTCGCTAACACCGTGTCACCCACTTTCAACTCAGAGATTTTCGCACCACGCCGCTTATCCTCCCGTATTTTTCCTGCTTCTTTACGCGGTTTGTCCCTTTCACGAACTTCCTCATCTACTGCCGCCGACTCTATGTCTGCCAGACATGGTATCTTTGACCTAATGGTCCGTCCAAAACACAGTTCGGTTGGAGTTTTTCCAGTGATGGAATGCGGACTAATGTAGTACATTTGTAAATAATCCTGTAAATCTTTCTTCCAGTCGCGGTCCATCGCATGACTTATCTGGAGTCGTTTCAAAAGCGACCGATTCTGTCGCTCGACTAAGCCGTTCTCTTGGGGCCAGTATGGAGTGGAGTAGTTCAAATGGATTCCGTTGTTCTTACAATACGTTTCGAATTTATTACTCACGAATTGTCTGGCGTTATCCAACGTTATCGTGATTGGAAATCCTAACCGTGTGAAAATACCGTGTAGACGCTTTATTGTTTCTTCTGCCGTAATATTTGTCATGATTTCGATTTCCTTGTATCGACTATAGTAGTCGATTACAACCAACAGGTTTTCTCCGGTCGGCAGAGGGCCCAAAAAATCTATAGCAATGTCTACCCATGGTTTCGTAGGAAGCGATCTACGTTGCATTGGTTCAGGCTTCCTCCAAAATGCCGGGAACACCAAGTCCCTACGCACCATCTATTCATCGACTTCAAAGCCGCATACGACACGATCGACCGTAACGAGCTATGGAAAATCATGGACGAGAACGGCTTTTCCGGGAAGCTGATCAGACTGATCAAGGCGACGATGGATGGAACGCAGTGCTGTGTGCAGATTTCGGGTGAATTGTCGAGTTCATTCGAATCGCGCAGGGGGCTTCGACAAGGTGATGGTCTATCCTGCATGATGTTCAACGTGGCGCTAGAAGGTGTTATTCGACGAGCGGTGGGCGAAATGCGGGGCACGTTTTTCAACAGATCGAGTCAACTTATCTGCTTTGCCGATGACATTGATATAGTCGGCAGATCATCTGCGGCGGTGGAGGAGATCTACCGCAAACTGAAACGCGAAGCAGGAAGGATTGGGTTGATGATTAATACGTCCAAGACGAAGTACATGCTGGCCTGCGGATCCGAGACCGACCGGAACCGCTTGTCCAGTAATAACAAGGTCACGATCGACGGCGACGAGCTGGAGATAGTCGAAGACTTTGTCTATCTCGGCTTACTGGTGACCGCAGACAGTGACACCAGCCGTGAGATCCGGAGGCGAATTATCAGCGGAAGTCGTGCCTACTATGGACCCCACAAGCAACTGCGGTCGAGAAGACTTAGCCCTCGCACGAAGTGTAACCTGTATATGACGCTCATTAGACCGGTTGTTCTCTACGGGCACGAGACATGGATATTGCTCGAGGAGGACCTGCGTACACTCGGGGTATTCGAGCGACGAGTGTTAAGAACCATCTTTGGCGGCGTACAGGAGAACGGAGTGTGGAGGCGAAGGATGAACCCCGAGCTCGCGCGACTCTACGGCGAACCCAGTATCCAGAAGGTGGTGAAAGCTGGCCGGATACGCTGGCCGGGACATGTTGCGCGAATGCCGGACGACTGTCCTGCAAAACAGGTGTTCGCTACGAATCCGGTAGGAACAAGACGAGCGGGGGCGCAACGAGCGAGGTGGTTAGACCAAGTGGAGCGTGATCTGGCGAACGTGGGGTTCCCGATGAATTGGAGAACGGTTGCCATGGACCGAGTGAATTTTAGGAATTATGTTCGTCAAGTTATGTCGTGAGACGGAATACTATATAAATAAAAATAAGTTGAGTCGCCGCGACGATTACGACCCCCCTCTTATTTATTAACACTACAAAAGTGAAATGAATACTCGGCACAAAAAAAACTTCATGAGTTAAACTGCCGCTAACGGCAAGTCTGTCCCATATGCAAAAACAACGAACCGAGAAAAACGGCTTTAAAGATTTTTATAAACTTTCGTGGATTTATCGGTTAAAACTTTACGTTTTCTATTTCTTTCTTCCCAGATATTAAGATAATTGTTGTACACAGTAACATGTGTAAATCGTTAAACTGTTCGGTAATTTTTTCGGTAAAAAATAAACGAACATCGGTAAATCGATTCTTCATTTACCGATGTTCGTTTATTTTTTACCGAAAACATTACCGAACAGTTTAACGATTCACACATGTTAGGATTTCGGTAAAAAAAATACCGAACTCGGTAATTTTCGTTTACTGTGTAGAATTTCGTCCATTGTTTTTTTTTGCTCTGGAAGTTGTTGATGCAGAGGAGAAAATGATGATGGGAAAGTAGAGTGACCCAAATTACCCAACTTTTGAAAAAATTATGTGCTGCAGGCTAAAATTAATCCTAGGCCTAGTGCAAGATCTCATGCCAAATTTGGGCGAGATCGGATCACGGGAAGGGGTCGCTCAACGAGCCTGAAGTTTGTATGGGATTTTGAGAGATTTTGTTCGGGAGAAACATGAAAAAAATAGTTTTCATCAACCTTGGTTTCCTTCGGCCGATTTCTTTTGAAAATAGGTTTTCTTAAAGCCCAAACTATGACAAATATTTTATCCCAAGACTGCAAATCGATTCGAGTTAAAATAAAAAAGTTATTTGGCTTCAAAAATGGGCTAAATTTTTTAAGGGTGGTATTCATTAATGTTAACTAAACTTAGGCTAAACTTAGCTTGTAAAAATGATGGAAATTGTTATTTTTGACTTTATTGTACTGTTTTATCTAGTCTAACTTTCGTAGTTCAAATGATTGTACATTGTATGAATATTTGTAAAATTAACGTAAATTAGAGGAGCAATTTTAAAGCATTCTGTAAAAAAAGATATATGGGATAGCTTTGCGGGTATATTTCATATGGGCCAGACATGACTTGATATTTTTTTCATATATGTTGAGAACAAAGTTATGAAAGTTTTTAGTCTAAATTGAAGAACTAACTGTATTTGAACGATTTTTGAGATAAACTGAAAAATGACGAAAATACATATGGGACTGTCTTGCGAATAGCGGAAGTAAATGCATTCAGGGTTCCGAAAATCAATCAAAACAAACACTCAGGATGCGTTTCCTGTTGGAAACATTCTGATTGTATAATGGGATAGCGCCTCTCGCAACTGCTTCGCCTGGCTGGTATGCAATCTCGATCAGCGCTCCTATCAGCTATGCAAACCGAGTCGCATCAATCAGAATCATCGGTTTAGCAAACATCGCATATCGGAGATGAGGGAGATACAAACTGATCCATTCTGAATGTAGCTCACTCAGTATCTGCCTGAATTATATGAAATTCAAAATTATTTTTTGCAGGACGAGAAAAATCAAACAGTTGTGCGGGACACCATAAATTCTCAGTAGTTTAACGTGACGGACGACAGTTTAATAAGAGAACTTGTAAAAATTGAAAAACACGGCGAAAGTGAACATCATACTGATGTTGAAAAACGTTATAACAACAAATAAATTTATTAATTTGCTATGTATCAAATCAAACAAAATACGCTAATGATCGGCTTCATGTATCACTCACTCACTCCCTGATCCATTCACTCCTGATCGAAGACCAACAAGATTCGCCTTATGCATTGCGCATTGGTGAGATTCCAATTTGATGATGGTGCTGCACTGTTTTGACAGCAAGCATCGTGCGAGGTGATCTGTATTTTAGCGATGAATTGAACGATCGATGATCGGGTAGGTCCAGTAGCAATCAATAACGAAACCCGACCGCTGTACGTTCAGGTGCGAAGTGCAATTAGAAATATTCATTGAAAATGAGTGATATTCGGAACACTGAATGCATTAATAAAACTACTTGTAAGTAAAAAAAATAAAATGTAAAAAAAAATTCAACTGAAAAAAATTGATTACAGAATTTATCAATTTTCATCAATTGATTTTCTTCAAAACAAACACGTAGACGTCCATAACAGCAAGTGTCTAAGGAAATACCTACTTGATATATATAATTTATTGGTATTGCTTGAAAACACTTACGATGTTCTTTTCGTCCTACCTTACTCGCTTTGCTCGAGAAAAACGCAGCGATTTGGTAACTGACACCGTTGGAAAACGTCACAACACGGCTACCATTCCTATGCCATTATCCACATACATTTCCCGAGGGCAAAGTCCTATTTGACATCTCCATTGATATCGGCCTTGCGGGTGGTACCTTATCCATTTTCTTCCAATCTTTCTCTCTAGCAATCTCACTCTCCGCGAGTCACTCAGGAAAAATCAAAAACTGAGATGGTCTCGTAGAAGGTGGAAATCATTGTAGAAGCAGGGATTATCCAGAGCCAGCAGCCAGCAGCAGCTCGACCATCGTCAGTCGGATGCAATCGTTCTCTGACATCGAATCGGTTGAGTTCGGTCGTGCGGTGGTCACGAAATATTATATCAATCCACGGGTCATCCATTCTTCCACACCACCGCACCAAATTCAGGAGAGGCTGCTCTTGGATTTCCACCCGGGTTCCGTTTCCTTTTGGGGGAAAGAAAACCGTGCCACCTGTCGTCGTCGTCTTACGCTGTGTTTAATCCGTGCCGTGTGTGTGATAGCCGTGCGTTACTTTGAAGTGAGAGTCCGAGAATCTTCTTGATTTTTTTTTTCGTTTCGATTGGTAGGTGAAATGTGAAAAAACCATTGCTTTGCAGGACCACGACAAACGAAAAAGCTAGTGGGTGTAGCCGCACTGATGGTGAAACGTTATCCAATAGTGATTATTTTTGGGAATTTGAAAATTCCTGATAAGAAAAACGTATATTCATAATGGGGAAACTTTTCTTTCGCTCTCGGTTTGCTCGAAGATGAAAAACAGTAGTGCTCTAGAGAAAATGGGAGCCCAATGAGGGGAGAGTGAGAACGGTTGACAAAGAAAGATTGCAAATGATGGCGAA